>NW_027248277.1:5568909-5683909 GCF_041260155.1 Ptychodera flava
CTATTTTAGCAAAAAACAATAACTTGGATGTCTCTCATTCTAAAGGGAGACAATACTATACAACAAAGGAATCGTTTCCGTAACAAAACAATGAACTACGTCACTCCATTGTTCTCATTTCTTCCACATACCCCATATTACAATATTCCCCATTTCTGCTCAAAGGCGACTTTTCAATGAAGGAGAAAAGAGAATTGAAAAGGAATTTAATGCCAATATTTAATTAGAGCTGATGTTTTAGTCCATAGGTAAACGTACTCGATTTATACAGGACACTGTAACTTCCAATTCACTCTGCCTTTTGAATCGTATCACCAGCTTAATGTTTATGAGCAGCAGTAAGCAGTAAGCTTATAAAAATATGAACAGAATGCCAGAATGCAAGTTGCGCATGCGCGTTGTGTAAGTACATCGAGAGCAAAATAGATTAATAAATTTCAATAAATTAATCTTTAACTATTCTTTTAAATTTAGAACAATATTTTGTTCCCTATAACTCCATTATCTAATTTTAACGGGGCAGTTGCAATAACTTTGATGATTTTTTCACTATTTTTTATTTTAATATTAACTGCAATTTCTTGGTCTACTTTCAAACGCTTGTTAAGATACACAGTATTCAGCTTGTCATTTCAACTTAAAGATGTTTAAACTGCATTGTTATTGTTGACAAGTGAATTCTGGTCCGGACTAGAATTCGCATCATGTTAACTATAACAGTCTATTTTACAGATATAGACACTGTGTTGAGTACAAAATGAAACTAAGTTTTACAAAAAAAGTAATCATTAGAGACACTTACTTTTTAAAAAGCTTATTTTATACTGTTCTTGGGCAACTACTCTATTCGTTTAGCACCAGCAATACTCGACACATCTGATAACCTTCGCAGGAGTTAGATGCAATTTGCATTTGTGGAAACAAAATAATCATTTGCTGTGTAATATTATTTCTAGTAAGATGCATCTGGAGTAACATTCTTTAATGATAGTGGCATATGCAAAGGATGAATAAAATAGCAGAATGATGAAAACAATATTATATATATACACTCTATGTGTGTTATATACATTCCAATCTTAGGAATCGAAAAAAGAATACATGATGCTGACGTAGGCTAACCTGTTTAAAACTGTCTAAACCGAACCCTACCTCAACTGGAAACCTGTCCAAACTGAACCCTTTTCCCAGCCCTATTCCAACAGAAATCTATGTTAAAAGGACCTCTATAAACCAAGCACTTCTCCAACTCGAACAATTTTCTCGGTGCCTGAACGGTTCAGTTCAGACAGGTACTAAAATATATATATATATATATATATATATATATATATATATATATATATATATATATATATATATATTATATATATATATTCACAACCTCTACTCTAGTATTGAGCACTCTACTCCAGCTGATCTTGAACTAAACAATATATATATATATATATATATATATATATATATATATATATATATATATATATATATATATATATCGTCAAGTTTCATACATCCATGATCTTCAGTTAACTTTGTTATACTTCTTTGAAATAATATTTATTGTGTAAGTTTTTTCCAATTTTTGCGATGATAGGTAAACACAGCAATACCATCCTTCATCTGTATACTAAGTAATATTTGATAGCTTGCATTCCTCTTGATCAGTAATGTCAACATTCGAGCTCTCTTTGTTTGGTATTGAATATATTGTTTGGTTTGATCCCGAGTTGTAAGCGGTTGCGATTTTAGGGGTTGTGGGTGTGGCACAATGTGCATTTCAGAAATCAGAATGTGATATTACTTAGATATGACAGCTGTGTGATTCAAAGAGTCCATCTCACATACCACCTGAGCCACGGGTGACTTAGCGGAATAGCAAAGTACTGACAGCTGTGAGAGATACACAAGACTGCATAGGAAACGCATTATTATGACTTTCATCAGATTATCGGAATGTAACATGTCTAGAATTTTCCTGTATAACGTATGTATCTTGGGTTATCAATCGTCTAACCTACGAGTAAAATGTTCGTTGGAGTGAGCTTGTTATATAGCGCCACCTGCCGATGAATGTTAAAATTTCATCGCTTAGGTGTTAACACCGCTAATAAATAACGTATGGCTTTCACAAATTTATCCTCTGTACTTAGTACATCAAGACATAACATTTGCTTTGCTATGGCAAATATCTTGATATAATTCATGATTCCCACGATTCCAAAAGAAAATGCCAAGCAAAACTAGAAGGTGACAAAGTTAGTCCAAGCAAAGCAACCAAGACATCAAGGGTGTATATACAACTGTGCGTATGAGATCAAATAAAAGTATATGATCATGTGTTTCCTGTAACTCAACCTGTCCAGTTGAAGACCCTCTGACCCAAACTTTACTTTCGCAATTGTAAAAGCTACACACGATTTTTTCCAATTTCAAATTCCATATTGACGAATCTCTTGTCATTTAAATAAAAGCTATGTACCTGACCAACCCGCCGTATAACCAGTAAATGGAATTATACCATTTTTACCTTGGTAATACTTGTTCCCAAACCTCGCATATCAGCAAAATTATTAAAACTCAGTTACAGCGACCAGACACTCGCAATATGCTGTTTTTATTATAAACACGGTAGTACGTTAGTGGCCAAAGGTCTCCGCGGAAGAGTTACGGCCCACTCTGTTCGTTACCTCGGTTATACCGCCCTCTTGCAGCGATTACTGACACTGTTTGTTTTGTCAGTGTTTGTTTTGCTTTATCATATGTTGGTAATTTTTCTTTTCGGTGCAAATGAAGGCGTAGTGCATGACTGGACATTGCTCATTCGTGATTTTCTTCCAGAGTGTCAATTCTTTTTTATTTGTTGTGATTCATATATTCAAGAGATTAAAACAAAACCAGAGAAAAATAATCATGTTTTTAGAATATTTATGTGTCTTTCATGTTGCAATTTACCTTTTTTGATTTATTCATTGCTTCAAGAATTATAAACAAAAGGAATACATATTTTCGTCATAAAAATAATCGTCCCATCATTTGAAGATAAGGAACCAATTTATATTTTAATTTCAGTCGTTTGTTTCGAGCAACTATCATTGCAAGTTGTGTTGGCCTCGTTCCAGCTCATAATCAGATGTTTTTTATTTGCTATATTTAGAACAAGTCCTCTTTTTCATCTCTTGTTCCATAGATACCGTGCTGGGAAGTGTCTGGTATTCCATCCGCCATGAGCCGAGCTCCGCTACAGTGTTAGATATCAAGCAAGGAATTTGGGTCAAAGAGGGACAACAGACGGCGAATGCGCCACGTAGAACACATGGTGAAGACTCCGGGTAGACACGTATGATGTTACTTTGGATACCTAATACGAGAGAATTTTTTTTCAGCTTCCGTGATTGACTGGCGCTGTTTCCCAAGTCTGGTCATGTACATCGGTAGCAGAGAGTGCATCACGCTAGTCATGCCGAGCCGTGGCCTGGCAACGAACAGCTCCCCCGAGCGATGTGCTGATAACTTACGTGCTCGTCGGTTGGACAATTGAACGCTGGGCGGCTTCCTTTGTGTGTGTCCTTGGTGATTACTTTCTCATACATGAGCCGATGATAGACGCGACCGTGACCTTGACAACGTGTCTGCATGAGTCAAAACAGGAAAACAGCAGGAGTTCACTACGCTTTGGTGACAGTGTCTTTCAACAAAATTTCTTCCGATTTCAAAGTCATTTTCCTCTTTCATTTTTGTCATACTAACTTTGAATAATATTTTCCGAGAAAATATTTCAAAAATATGTGTCTTATTTGTCAACATATTTCCTAAGACGCTCTTGAGTTCGTTAAAGAGATTTCCTGACCGAAAATCAACGAAGACAACATCAACCAATCTTGAAAAGAAATTCAAATGGCTTAGAAAAATGTAGAGGTGTAAAGGAGATGTTAAATTCTTTTCTATTAAATTCTGCAATGTCTCCTTTGTATAGCTAATTGCGAACATAGCGGGAACAAAAAACTGTACAGACAAATAAAAAAACTACTTCATTTTGAAGGAAAAACCCTCGTAACTTGTAAATTTAAGTCACATTTGTGTCTTCTGATAATTTTTCAAAGGCAAAGTACAAATTCTCAAGGGATACACGACTTCTCAAATGATAGACATTTAAGTTGCTATCTTCAACTTCATTACCATAGTAAAGAATGTCTCAAATCTTAAGCCTACCTACCTTCCTACATACATGCTTTATCAACATAATAATTTATTAAGTCATAATTCGAAATACGATCCCTTAACTCCATTTTGATAGCACGTTTTCGAGTGACATCTGTTGTCGGTAATTTATCTTACCTTATGGGCAATGCTCCCTCCTTTGACCTCATCATGTGAGATCGGGAAAATTGAAATATAAATATGTAATGTTGCAATTTTTGTGAAATTTTTCTCGAGTGTTTTGCCAATAAAACCTGAGAGAAAATAAAGCATGTGCATGTGTAGGTTTCGCTACTCTTCATATATATATATATATATATATATATATATATATATATATATATATATATATAATATATATATATATATATATATATATATATATATATATATATATATATATATATATATATATATATATATATATATATATATATATATATATATATATATATATATATATATATATATATATATATATATATATATGACTCTCATGTTTTACATTTTCTTTGGTAAGAGCATTATTTATTGTATCTGACCTCAAATGAACTGTGTTGGAAATGTGATCAATGCAAGGGTCAGCAGAGACACCTTAACATTTTTCAGATATTTTGGTTTGTTTGTTTGGAATTTGTGACTTACAGTTAATTGGTCGTTGTTTAAAACTATAACGTAATTGGTGAGAAGTATTTAAGTATGTATTCCAACTGATCTGTACAATTTAGGCGTTTGCTATTCACAGCTGGTGTTTCATGTACAAACTGCTGCTGGCTGGAAATTTAATGATATTTTTCATCTTTACCTGAAGGTAGCCAACGAAAATTGTTTTAGATGAATCTTTTTTGCAGCGAAATGTAAATTCAATCGCAATTCCCCGTCGGCACATAAATGTCTATATTGATATGGTATTCCTAAGGTAATCTTCTCTATAAACGTGGAAATTAACATTCATTTCGCGATTTAAAAAAAAAAATTTAGAACATATCGGGTCTTTTTCGATGCAAATGATGAAACAAATTCCTATTTGTAACATATGGCGTTTACCAATTTTGGCAGTTTTTCTTGACCTTCAGATGAAGGCCTTGACTTTCTTTTATGTGTTTCTTTCACACATACAAGAAGATTCATTTTAAAAACCTTGAACTGTAAAGTTTCACTTTTTAAAACACGATTCCATTTTTAGCAGCTGCGTCATAGCCTATAAACCCATCTGGCGATTAAACAGAAGAAGAGAGTCGAAATTACTGACTAAAAAGGTAAAAATATTCGATATATGTGCCTTTGTTTCGTTTCATTCGACCATAACGAATGACGTGCAAAATGATTGGTTGAAATGTTAACTATTTGCAAGTGAAATGTCCTATTCGTTTATTTATCAATTGTGGTTTCATTTAATCAGAAGAAACAATGCGATCTTTCGCTTAATAAGAGGAGAGAGTATATTAGTAGGACAAATATTAATCAAACAAACAAACATGAAATTTTCTATGGCTGACGGTTATTTTCAGGAAAAAGGGTTATTACTAACGTTTGCTCAGTTGCACGGAAAACCTTGAGCACGTTTCCAAATAGCATGTTTGTTTACTTAGACGTATATTACTTTCTTCCTTCTGTGTCCAGAAAGTGAATTTCGCCCCCAACCGGCTTAATTAAATAGGACGAAGGGTACAAGTCATCACTCACAAATGACTATATCAAAATATAAATACATGACCTATATTTCGTAGGATGATTAAGTGCAAATACAGGCATCTGTTAATATTTTATAATCATTAGAAACAGACTATGTGTCATCAAATTTTATTGCATATTTTGTGCATGATATCTTCATTTATTCTTCAAACATATGTTTCGAAGTGACTTTTATTATATTTTTGATCAATTATTTCTCTGCTGTTTCACAGTCAGTTTCGTGCCATTCGTTAGTTTTATAAGCACACATTGGAACAGTAATCATTTTTGTGAATTTCTGCTCCACTTTTACCTGGGAAATTGGGTCCGATAAGTTAGATTCGTTAGCTTTGGTGCAACATTTGGATGTTCTTGAAGCATTTCTGTTCTACCTAGCAACTCAAGACCGCTGATGGGGATCAACGCATGCGCACTGATCACTTTCTAGCACGTCAATGTCCCACTTTTAGCTTGATGTGAGGTCGCCAATCTTCAAAGGAAGCCGCTTCAAAGTGGCACCGCCCCCCGGCCTTGAATGACTAAACAGTCCCAAGTGAACACAACATGAGAAGCGAGCACGTTACGCCCAACAACACGTTTCGCTCGCCTTGGTTGCTAGTGACAACGGTACTATTTATACAACGCCGCGATGGTTGGATAGTTGGAAGTGTAGATTTTAACGATAGGGTTCTGTGCCCTTTGGTGGTTTGAAAGCATCTGTTTAGGTCAAGAGGTATTACGCTCGGGGTGAACGCAACAAACGAATCTTGTTTTTAAAATCAAAATGAAAGGTTCTGATTGGTTGAGAAAAAAAACAACGAATTTGTCGTTATTGTGCAATTTTCCCTAAGAAAAAAAAATTGAAAAATTCTCTTTTGAAAAATACAAAGTACGTATTTTTTGAGTGCATGAATTACGACTACCTTGGCAGAATGTGAAGTGTTTTTGTATACTGTTGTTCTCATAGGTGCAAAAACAACATCCGAATTTACAGCTCTTTACTTTACCAAAATTCCCCAGCTCCAGAGTGAAATTGGTTTTTACATCGTAGCCGGTTTGAAACTCGAACTTTCATTGACAACGATTCGGTGTACTCTATTCAAATTTAACTGAGCTAACGCGGAAATTCGATTGCTAAACACTGTAACGTATTAGGTAGTGTGCCATCAGCGAGCGCACTCGCTGACACGCCGGAAGCAAAACATGAGGGGTCAATTTGGGTCGTATGACCTTTAGCCCAGACGGTGCCATTGTACTCGTTTGATCACGTCTGAAAAGACGTACCGTTTTATCTTCAATTAAGTTGCCGCTGTTTTACTTGTTTCCAAATTTCGTTTCTGTTCCGCCGATAAGGCCAAATGTTACCGGAACGATAAGTCAACGCGCAGCGTTGGAGCGACCTATCCACAGCGAAGGTAATCGAGTATATAGTGACTAGACAAAGACATCCACATAATTAACCGACAAAGAAAGGAACTTCACGCAGTTTAAATTTCGGAATGTCATTTCATTAATCAACTGTCATTTCTCCGTCCACGAACTGCAATTTTTTCGTTGAACTGTCCGATATTTCGTTTAAATTATACGCAGATATGATTTTCAAATTTTAAAAGCAGACCTTTGTTTGGCACAATATGATCTCGCAAATGACATCATAAATTCTATGTATTTGCCCCATTTTGGGCATATTATGACGTCAGAGTCGTACCTGTGATTATGAAGCATATCAATGTATATCGTCGGTAATATTTGTGGACGTCATTTGCCAGACTAGCTCAGAATTTTCCCAAAATCGCCGAGAAATTGATAATTGTTTTAGACTGTCGCCTGGCGTTTGACCCACCAATCAGATGATTTACTACTGTCTGAGTAAAGGTCACCACCCATGCGTGTTGTAGAGATCGTCAGCTTGCCGTACCCTACCCTATATTTTGCAGCAAGACAGCATAGGTAACAATTAGCTTTCCACAATAAAACAGAATAAAAAATAAACACACTCCAAATCAATAACATTAGCACGCATAGCCCTATTGATGCTCACAAAAAATCTCCCTTCCCTCACAGTAAGTGTGCCAAAGAAAAGAATATATAATCCAGGCTAAGATTAGGAGAAATCCATGGGTATGGATAATTAAGTTTAAATCTAGTGTGTGTCCGATAACGTCTGTTCAGTTATCTATACAGTAGTGCTGGGCTCAGTAGTCAAAGAAATCGCCGACTAGATTACATGCCATTATATAAGAGTTAAGCAGCCTCACATATAAATCATAGCAAATTGTAAGATAAGTGGCGATAGTACCAGCCTTTATATGTGCTACTATCACCTTCTTTTGTTTTTTGATTGCACTTAGCAAAACGACTATGTATTCTCTAACTGTCTATTGCAAGTTCAGAGTTCAGTTTGTATCTGTAGTGGCGCACTTTCCAGCGCCCATTATTGAAGCTTTGACAACTCCACAGCAAAAAGTTATTAACTCAGCTTCTCGCAGTGTGTTCAGGACTTAACTTGTTTTTACCTATTTATTGATGAATAAATAATTATTTTTGCCACTATGATGTTATGCAAGGAGTATGCATTTTTTACAACATTAAGTATAAAGACTGTTTACATTCTTGAGTGCTGACCGAAGGTCAGCGAACTTCTGCATAGTTTGGTTACAATTGGTAAAAAGGGATACACTCAATCTATAGAGGGCCGGTCGCTAGTTAACAATATCCGGTGAGATGGGTTCTGCTTTGATCTGTTGTACAGATAATTTGGAATATGATGCAATGAACAAAGCGGCCGTCTGTCAATTCATTAAACCTGAGGATTCTTTCAAGACATATTGATAATGATAAATTTCTGACCGTCAGTCACCCTGTTTCTCCTCGTCACTGTCTACCTGTCTGTCTGCCTGTCTGTCTCTGTTTCTCTGTCTATTCTGTCTCCCTGTCTGTCTGTATCTGTTAGTCTCTATCTCTATCTCTCTATTTTATTCTTTCTCTCTCACTCTCTCTGGCTCTCTGTCTGTTTCTGTCTCTTTCTTTCTCTGTTTATCTGTGGTTCCCTCCTTGTATCTGCTCCTGTCTGTGTGTTTCTGTCTGTGTCTCTCTTCCTAAAGTATTGGTAAAAGGTTATCGATTTCTGTCAGTGTGTATATCCCTGTCTGTCCCTCGATTTGGCAGAGATTTCACGTCTCGTCCGTCTATTTAACGAGGGAGCCTGAGGAATTGTAATAGGTTAAATGTTTATTAGTAATTTCGAGTGATTAGTATAGGATCATGAATAATTGGAGCGTACCATAACTGTATTACCATGCATTACGGGCATTCTGGCAAATGTTTCTGTAATTGATTGCAAAGCCGGAGCGAATCTACCCTATGATGTATGAAGACAAGCGAGCAACTACATAAATACTTCATGCAGAAACTTGCAGCAAAGGTTCCCCTCTTCATTAATTTCTATGCCAGCTGCATTGTCCATCATCCTTGGGGACAGGGGCCTGGTCAAGTACTCCCAATAAAACGCGACATCTTCGCTTCCTTCTAAGACAAAGATATTTGTCACAGTTACGAGAGTGATGATGCTGTCTCGATAGTGCGTGTCCATGTGTTTCATCAGCCGGTTTATTTTAGATTCTTCTTGAATGTTCGCATAACTAACTCTTTTTTTTATTTGAAGCGGATCGCCGTCGCGTCGTCGGCTGTCTTCCTTACAAGCAAGTCGAACTTTGAAGTCAATTCGCAAAAGAGCCGCCCTTGGTTCGTTGATCTGTATCTGTTGTTTTCCGCTTTCAGTGTCTCCCTTACGATGATGAAGTCAATAGTATTCACAGATTTGCGTAGAATATCGTACCATGTACAATCCAGTAAATCTTTGGAGCGGTCTGCCTTGTACCTTTCGGCACAAGGGGCTTTCGTCATTTGAATATCTCACCCTTTCAAAGCCCCATTAATTCTGACTGTCACTGAATGTTCAAATATTTTTCTCTCTCACTGTATGATGCATTTTCTTGCTCTAATCCTGAAATCATGTCAATTACGTATTGTTCAGTTTGTCACTGTGTGTCTGTAATGTTCATCTCATTGTTGATGATTCGTGTTCAGTCAGGACCAAAGTCGATTGTCTGTAAATTTTGATGATGTTTTCCACTATTTTATTTTTTTATACATCAACTAGTTTCTCGCTCTACTTCACAAGGATTGTTGAGACACGCAGTGTTGAGCTTAGAAACCTAGTTTGTACATGTGTAAACTGCATTGTCATTGTTGACATGCCAATACTGGTCCGATCTAGAATTCAGATGAAAACAATAAAAGTGCAGTTTATACATATACAAGGGTCGACAAGGTAAATATTTCGAGTTTCAACATGCTTTGGTGGGTACAGTCATTCGAAACAAAAAAAGTTTATTTAATCATCAAATGTTACAGCCAAAGCCCCTTTAACATAGCTTGGGGGTATGTATGTATGTATGTATGTATGTATGTATGTATGTATGTATGTATGTATGTATGTATGTATGTATGTATGTATGTATGTATGTATGTATGTATGTATGTATGTATGTATGTATGTATGTATGTATGTATGTATGTATGTATGTATGTATGTATCTATGTATCTATGTATCTATGTATCTATGTATGCATGTATGTATCTATGTATCTATGTATCTATGTTTAAATGTATCTTCCTGTGATAAAGTGCCAAATGCAAAAAGCAGAATTATATACTTATAAACTTGCATGTACAAAGTCAAGGTAACCCCATCTCTTAGTCTTCACTAAAATGTGTTCCGGTAACGCGACCTCTGGAACTTTCACAACTTTTCGACATTTCGCAATTTTAAAAGTCAAGATTTAGTCTATTTTTCTTGGTTTTGATGGGTCGTATCCCATGAAAGGTAAACATAAAGTTCCGACTTTCTATCCAATTGCAGATTGCTTGTTCTCGTCCTATATCAAGTACTTACTTTACAAATGTACTATATAGTTGTCCTCTCTCTCTCCCCCTCTCTCTCTCTCTTCCTCTCTCTCTCTCTCCCCCTCTCTCTCCCCTCTCCCCCCTCTCTCTCATTTTTCTCTTAAATTTCTCACTCGGCGTTTGTGCTTCTTACACTGACGTCTAATTGTTTAACATCGAAGAAGGTCCCCTTTGGATGCTTCTGGTCGTCTCCTAGCAACGGTACGCGATGCGGCTGACAAAATGAACCCTGAGATGGGTCTCAGGCGACCTGTGTGAAGCTCCGGGAACAATGAGAAATGGCGACTCAAAATTGCTTTCTTTTTACTTGCTAACCGCTTCCATGTTTCGCTGTCAGCACGAAGCCATTAAACACCCCTATATTGATGATAAACTTTGTCTTGAGAATAGTTTTGGGGAAAGATGTGACCAAACAGGGAGAGGAATGTTTTGAGCTCACTGAAGGGGAAAATGTACAAGAACAAATCGTAGTCTCCATATAACCATCCTCTGGGGCTAATAATTTTAAAAATCCAATTCCGGTAGTTGTTAAGCAAGCGGAGAAATCGGCATAGCACGGCTAATCGGCCACCGTCTCCTACCCACACACCTGACAATATCAAGAATAATCTATACTCGTAAAATTTGTCTATATTGGCGGAGAAATCGCTGAGATATTTCATCAGTCAAAGTGCCTATGGTCTCGGCGGTGGCTTTTATGCAGGCCAGCAGCCATTCATTACGGTGAGACGTGCTCCAGATCAAAGGAAGGCCGAATACATTTGACTCGGGGCGGTCATCAGAACAAAAATCGGAAAATCGTCCGCTGCATATGCGATGAAGGTTGGATCTCATTGGCAGTGCCTTGAATATATATCACGCTTGAGCAATAGAAAAAGATCGCCAAAACAAGGCTGTAAATCTTCGTTTTCTATTCTAACGAAACTATCAAAGATTCACCAGTAATTGTAAAATTTCAACTCTGAATAAATATTGGGATGAATGGTCGAGAACGCAGTGGCGCTATCATATACAGTTAGAACATTTTAAAACTTAATTTTGTAAATGTTTTGTAAAAAATATGTCATCTCAGACAAGGGAAGTTGAATGAGTCATTCCTTTATTGACAAGGCAGTATATTCGTGTTACTTTCGTTTGTTTGTAACAGTTGATTGAGAAAACGAAATTGTGTGATACAACACACAATGGTTACCATTTCGATATTTAATGATGATTATGACGATGTTGATGGCATACCTACATACATTCATGCATGCATGCATGCATACATACATACATACAGACAGACAGACAGACTGACAGACAGATAGACAGACAGACAGACGGACGAACATACATGCATCGATGCATCCATCCATCCTTCAAATCTACATACGTGCATATATATATATATATATATATATATATATATATATTATATATATGTGTATATATATATATATATATATATATATATATATATATATATATATATATATATATATATATATATATATTATATATATATATATCAGATGAAACAGAATGCTACATGTGAATTGCTTTCGCTTCCTGGTATCGGATATTGTGCATGTAGTATCGGATATTGTGTATGTATAGAGAAATGAAGTGAAACAAAGCAAACGATTGGTTCTTAATAATAAAAACTTAAGTTTTATTATCACGTATAAAAGTTGTCAATTAGCGCAAAACGACGAGCCGGCAATGAGCAATTTGTGTGTTCTTTTCGATTGGGTCAAAGGTTAACAAATGACCTACATATCACAAAACGAGTGCGATAAAAGTTAATATTAACTCACAAAAATGAGCTACAGTAATAAATACAGAATGACGTCATCAAGTTTATCGACAGACTGACAAGTCAACATTATAAATGTTAATTCTAGTTTTGAAATAAATTCTGAAAAATATTCGATTAAAATAGCAATTAACAGGAGCACATTCCCTAGCAGCTTTCATTTCAATAGCAACACCTGTTGTTATGGACGTCAGTGTTTATTATGATTTGTCAAGCTGTGAAATAAACCCTTTATAGTATTTGTACACTAGCATGGTCGAAGAGGTACTGTAAGACTTGTCTCACTTTAATATTGTAAGCTGGAAAACTCATCTAATGTACCCAAAAAAACAAAACAAAATATTGTGAGTGAAAGTTCTACAGTACTTTGATCTACGTGACTTGTTCATTCCATACAGAACTCGTCGAGTGCTTCTCGCTACATAAATCTACTCGAAAAAAATACAATTCGCCGGGGAATTCAGGACAAGTTTGCTCCATCGAAAATGTGAACCGCACGACAAAATAAGATTCTCTGGTTCGTCATGGCAGATAAAAGAGGCCGGCATGTTGGCAGTGTTGAATACTTTATTGTGACGTACGAGAGCTTGTATTAAATAGTATCAGGATGAGAAAGTCGTCTGTGTACTTGTACTGCGTGAGGACAACCACGAGTGGCAGCTAGCTTAACCCCAGAGTCCCACACGTCCGATCTGCCACTCTCAACATTTGGCTCGAATTTTGCAAATTTTGTGCGAACTTTTCCCAAATTTTGCGTCCGCTTTGTTCCGGAGGTGACCAAACGGTATTGCACTTACAAAACTGGCGGGATCGCGGCGTAGCTCTGACAGGAGTGAGCCGAGTTTCCGAGAAGGCGGGAAAACGCGCCGAGCGACAGGGCTATACGGTTACCGTATTAAACGAGATGACAGAATCAGAATAAGTATTGGTGAGGGACACTTGATAGGCCGGGCAGCTCCTCTGAAATGTGCTAATTGTGATGTTTAGAATATCAAGACAGATTTATCGGTTACCACAAGGAAAACTACACTGTACCCTGGACTGGCATTAATACAGTTTTCTGCCCTAGTCAATCTCGTCCCATCGTCGATTCTCATTTTTGCAAAGTGCAAAATAAAGACGCTCTGGCTAGCACGCTCACACATCGTAAAGATACACCGCATTCCTACGGAGCTTTTTCAACACGAAAAAAGTATATGCTTTCGATCGCTGACTCCCGCTCTGGTGAACCATATCTCACGCCAACGCCTTATTATGTAAATTACATTACACACAAATTTTAAATATCTGCAGAATTCAGTTCCATGTTTGAAATTAATTTAAGTTGACATTAATTTCAAAGTGCACGCCAAAAATGGCGTAAGCAGTTATAAACCTTCAACGTGCTGGAGTTGTAGTGGAATTTTCCAACACGGGGGGAAAAGCTCTGACAGGCCCCGTCATTTGCGTCCTACAGTAAGTACGATGTCAAACTGGCATCGCTGCAAAAAATAGCACCACACGGAAAAGTCTTTACACTACATAACCACTTGGACTGTGATTTCAAACACTCGTCCATTCATTCGCCCTAAAAACAATTCCTCTCTTTCGTCGTAATACTGATAAATGTATAATATTACAAAAATATATAATTTCTATAAAGAAAAACAAACCAAAGCTTTGTTGAATTATTTTTGGAAGACGACAATATATGGAAGAAAATGTAAAATGTTACGAAAATACAATTTTTGTAACACATGCAAACCTATAGTTACTATATATTATTGTAAATAAAGTTAGTTATGTTTTTTTGTTGGATACTGCCAACTTTAATCAAAATAGCCTAAGTTGTAAAAAGATTAACTCGCATGAGTAAATCATATTTTATCCGCAAATTTTTAGTTTTCAATTTTCTTTCAAGGAATAGAAGGTCTGTGTTCTGAAGGAAAGTGTTCAACCCTCACGACGTTTTGTTTGTAGAAGTCGGTATTCTTCTAGTGTGTCCCCGTGCCTAATAAATTTCCCCCGTCACTACTTAAAAACTAGACCCTGTTTTCTTTATCTGGGGCTAGTCGGCTGGTTCCATCAAAGGATGTTTAAGCTTGGAAGCTGTTTTGTTTATATATTGTAAGGAATCAAGTTGGCGTGACTTGCCCTTCTGCTTGTTACGAGTATGACAGATAGGCCTAGTGTTTAAAATTAGATTACCTAGAAACCCGGCACTGGAGATTTCTCTTCTTGTTTTAATCAACAAACAAATAAAATGCCGTCATGCGCACTTGCATATCGCGGTTTACAAAAAAGGCTACGAGGACGAAAAAATGTCGAAAACCGGTCAGCGAAGGTCCTAAAACAAACTAATCTATATATTAGTGTGGCAACAAAGGCCGCTGGTAGAGCAACATACACTTTCCGTTTAGCGATAAATACACATTGAAACATACCGAATTGTTCCTTGCTAAATTCATTTACAATTTTTTCAACTTTTATAGTATCAAGTTTTAGCCATCAAAAATCAACGCTTTCTATCCAAAACATACGACGCGTGGTGTACGCGTATTTGCTCAGTTCAGCGCGTACTACTCGTAGACAGGTGGGTTAATATTGCCACCAATAAATTCACGCTTTTGATTCATAAAAACGTAATCTCCTTTAATTAGAAGGAATAAATTTTATACTTCATACCAGATTTTTTTCATCTCTCGCTTGAATTAGACGATGATGCTGGGACGGTATTTTTTAAAATTTGTCATTTTGCTAAACAGTACTTTGGCAACAATAATAATACAGAACTTTTTTCACAATAATACTGAACGTACAGATAATACTGGAATTTGTCTCTATCTACTTTAAGATTTGACCAAGAAATCCTACTTCGATAGACAATATCGTCTGCCATTCATCAAGTATAAGTTTTCAACAATCATTTACACATATACAAACCATTCTAACGGTGAGGTCGACATTGACATTGGAGTTTGTTATTTGACTTGAGAAACAGCGAAAGATTTGTTTGTTTGTTTGTTTTTGTTGGACGTCGACAGGATTCCACTAGCTTGGCGCGAAAACTAAGACGCCTGGACGACACTGCAGTCTACAAATTTTCGAAGAAATTTTCACCGAATTCGGATACAACCAGCCATAGAGTGTCGGTCGCAGAAACAAAGCAATGCTTGTTTGCAATTATGTGCAAGTGAAAAAATAGGCAAGAAATACGGGTAAAATTATTTGAGCGTAACGAATGACATAACATACACGATAACCTTACGCGAATAACAAACACGAAAAAACATGCACAATTTTAAGAGATAAAAATAAAACAGCTAAACTCTGCATATAAACCTGACTTTAAAAGTTATACCTTATATGTGTACTATTTGAAAATATTGCATTCAAAACAGAAACGACATACATGACGTTTTATCCGAATAAGATACTGTTTTCCAGACATTTAAACACTGCTTTAACGACAGGTCGTAAAAGTGTGTATCATTATCTTCCAGGCTGAAACCTGGCATTTGCTAAGGTAGCGTTGTGATTTTGCCCCTTGACGAACACAGGAGCGTGTCCGCCGTCGGACTTCACACACAAGGTCTGTGTTTGGAACATATTGCCTACGCAGTGAATTTTCACTGTAAATTTCTTCAAAATCTATTTATATATCTATCTTATTTACTGTGTATTATATTATCAATTTTCTCATGAGGTAATACTGCTTATGGTTTGTGTACAACAACAAGGCAGCGTGAAAATGTTGTTGACCTTATCGAGATACAAAATGGCGTAAAATTAAAATTGTCCTGTAGTGCTTGTACAAGTCGTAGTCTGCCCGCTACTTCCCTACGCAGTTATTGTTCGTCTCCATTTTGGGTGAATTTTCATCTTTGTCGGCGTTAACGTTCTCCTTTTTGCCTTCTTTCTTCTGTTTCATGCGTCGGTTTTGGAACCAGATTTTGATCTGTCTCTCGGAGAGTCCCACAACTTGGGAGATTTCTATCCGGCGCTTTCGTGTCAGGTACTGGTTGAAATGGAATTCCTTCTCCAATTCGAGAGTTTGGAAGCGGGTGTACGTCTGCCTGCCTCTTCGTTTGTCAGTACCAACAATTTGTGTTCCTGTAGGCCAAGGAAAAATGGATACAAATACACTTATTTGTCAAACACAGTTATGTGTCGAAGGCTATCGTTCCTTGCGAAATCACGACGGCAAACGACAAAATGTGTCGGTTTTTTTGCCGCGCTGTTCCAAGGTCAACTCACGCAGGTCAAATCCGAACGGTAGCGCACAAACAATCACCGATTGTTTCTGTGTCTGCAATTTTTGGGAGTTGTCGTGACATTAACTGTCAAATGAGACATCAGACGAAGATACAGACGACACATAAAGAGCAAATAGGGCCCTGAGTCTCAATATGTAACAAAGAAGGGAATCACAAATTCATGATTACAGACAAACGTTCTTGTCGTTTACAAGGTTTTTTTCAAAGGAATTTCCACCTGAGCTCGGTGCGGTAGTGGTTCGAACTTACATTTTCAAAATATACAGATTAATTAACGGAAAAGCCACGAATTTAGACTGACCCAGACTCAAATAGGATTCATAGAAATTCCAAGGGTAGATATTTCCTCTGTGATCTGTCCGTAACGAGCCGAATAATTCTACTTCACTATTGAGGTGGTTTGTCGCTACGAACAAGCTTTATTTACGACCATGACGGTGACACCTCTGTCTCTTCTGAAGTCGAATTTGTGTTTTGGACAATGTCTCTGTCCGTCATTGAAGACAAGGTGAGCGTCAGAATGTTTGACCATCGCACAGTTTATGTCTCGTGTTTGCTTGTCGCATATGTCCAATAAAACTGACAATCCTGAATCGCTGGGGACTTGAAAGAAACAGTTGTAAAAATGCAGCACACATTGAGTTGACACTTTTCACAACAGCTATGCTCGCTCTCTCTCTCTCTCTCTCTCTCTCTCTCTCTCTCTCTCTCTCTCTCTCTCTCTCTCTCTCTCTCAAAACTTTCAAACTCTCAAACTCTCTCAAACTCTATACCGCAGGCTAATCTAAGAAGGAAACTTCAAAATTGAAAGACAAACCTATTCCTTTTCTACACAAAACACAAGATTAGTCTCCAAACACCAAAAATAGTTGAAGCGTCGTTAAAATTTCCAGAAAATGAAGCACCTCCATATTTTTGTAAAATTTATGTATAAGCAAAATGTCAACTAGGTTTCTAGCAAAATGCCGTTAAATGGACTGAAGCTCTGAGCAACGGTTTCGGTATATTTTCGTCTTTTAAAAATTCCAGCGAAGAGAAAATTTTAAACTTTACTACACCAGTTTTCTGGTCGAAAAGAAAAAGGTTGATCAGAATTGTTTCCTACCAGCAATTTTCATTTCCAGTCTAAAGACGCGAATATATTTGCTCAATATTTTTTACAAGACAAGAGCTTTATGTAAAATGCAGACTCGAACGAGATCAAGATTTTGATTTTACAGATCGAGATTTTGAGATTTTGGAAAAGCTGATTCTCGGGGCGAGAAAGACAATATTGTAAAATCTGAACGAGCAAATAAATTGAACAACATCTTAAATCTCAGCAGAATGGCGAAATGACATTGTCGATATTTTAACTTCGTTATAAGAATATAAAGATCTGCTGGCATAGATTTGATCATGTTTTATGAACTGTAGGCAAAGTGACAAAATTGTGAGTGAATGAAGCCAGGCGGAGTTTGCAGAAGAATTGGAGACAAATGCGGTAGTGTGAAGCACGATTTAACTCAAATTTGGCTGCAAAACGCGTAATCTTTACCTCACCCGATATTTTGAAAAACATTTTAAATCTGTTCAGACAATCACTACAGAAGTGGAAATAGTTCAACAGACAAAACCTAAGAATCTAATTTTAAAATTTATTGGAGGTAAAATACGGTTTAGTGTGGGTTTGGTGGCAATGCTGGGAATCTTGTGTATTTTGATTTCTCGGTTGGCTAGTAAGTCGCTGAGATTCGCTTCTTTCAGGCTGTTAGGAATACACTTGCTCAAATCCAACACTTTGTTGTTTTGACTGGGTTTGCTGGCAGCTTTAGTGTGTGCTGGGGAATCCCTGTTTTATGTATGTTACTAAAAATGACCGACTGTTACGAGCGATCATAAAATAAAACTCAGTAGGTCGAATTTTACGAGCTGATCCGTTCGCAAATCCCGACTCCAGGCAGTAAAAAAGACGACCTGAAAATATATCTCTCATGATATGAGCGAGAAGAGTACGTAACTGATGCTCTCTCGAAAATGTTGCGTTGATAGGTAAGATGCAGATCTAAAATTTACACACATAAACGTACAGAATACACAAAAAAGAGAAAAAATTGCAATTTTTTTGCACTTTTCACGATTAATGTTTCCCGCCACAAAATGGTCGTTTGATGACCCGTTACAAGACGAGGTAAACCATGTCGCTCCATGAATCGGCTGATTTACTAGTAGCTCATAAAATCGCACGAGATCGAACTAGACATGAATAATAAAACCCGGTTGAAATTTGTCTAAAATATGACCGGTTTATTTATAGGAGAGTCTTTCCCCTTTTTATTATTATCGTTATTATGCGATTTCCGAGTCTATTTTGGGCAGTAATTAAAAGGTATTCCCCGTGTAATTTTTTACAACTGATCAGGGGATACTAGCTCAGATTACCACAATACCTAGCACGGAAATATGATTAAATATTTTTCCGTGTTTTAAGTACATTTTCGACCCTAAATAATTTCAATAATGTGCATTTACATTCAAACGACTGTAAAATATAATTAACGGTTCACATGTCAACAAAATGGTTTGTGGATGTTGTGAATCTTCAGTGATATCAAAACTTTGAGGCGGGAAAAGGTAGGTGCTGTGTAGCCCGCTGACGATTTCAAAGCGAATCGTTCAGCGTTGACATTTTGGGTCGCATGGGGAATTTGGTTTGCTCGAGAAATTGTAGTTTGTGCCCGAGATATGACGGGCAATTCGCTGGGTTATCGCGAACGGCTGTCGTGGTTGTTTTGAAATACGGTACCTATTGACTCGGCTGCCGAAGGTCGAAGCTATTAAACTAGTTTGACTGTTTTGAGGGCCAGGCCGTGGCAAGTACAGCACCATGCACACGCAAACACCAATATGCCATAGCTTTTTGAGTTTTTTTAATATTTTCAGGCTTTCCTACCTGGGACCTTCATCCATCCGTACACAGGGATTTTCACACTTTGTGACGGTGCCTCGTCGCTGTTTCGCTCGCTGGGGCTCTCGTCACGGGAGGGCGCGAGACAGCCCTTCCGGTAGTGGTGGGATGCGGTCACGGCGTTCGTCCCCAGTCCCTGATGATAGTGATCTGACAGCCCGTCGTAATTTCTCGTGTCCCAGGAACTGGCCACAGACGAATACACCCCTGTGTAGTTGGTCATCTCACCGAACCCAACGTTGTAATTAAAAGTTTGCGAAAAGCTGTGTGCTGGGTAGCTGACCGGGACATGGCCGGCTTGGTATGGCAGCTGTAGGCCACCTCCATACGATGAATACTGACTGCCCGACGAGCTCTTCAAGTAGCAGTTGTTGTTTTTCGATTTGCTCGGCTGCACAGGCTCGAATCCACTTGGAAACCATGCGTCGCCCGGCTGGTATTTTGAAATCAAAGAATTCACGAAATAGGAAGTCATTGGAGAGTGATTTAGGACCGCTTCGGTCGCTTTTATGGTCCTCCACTGAAAAGTTTTTACGATTTCACCACGCTCGTAAAGCCGCCCTGAACTTTTGTCATGTGATAGCGGCTTCTCTTTGAAGTTCCCTCCGACCAACCGGGGGCCTCCTTATAACATGCCCACATCCTACGAGCCAATCCTAATCTCCGTTCTATAAATTTATAGTGTAGAGCCTAGGCAGTAAATATGATAATAATGGACGATTTTATGTGTTTGTATTCAGACGACAATTTTTTTCGTGTCCCAAACGACAGACACAAATCATTTTTAGCCTCTGCTTCTCCTAGATTCTTACGGTTCATCCAAATGCACACACGTCTACACTTTCTTCAGGGTTCCAAGTACCTGACGACCCGGGCATAAATTTCGTAAAAGAAAAAATTTCCACCAGACGACAATTTTGACCTTGGTCAAGAAAAGTATGCCGTTTTATGGCAGGCATGATCTTTTAGACTGTGGATGTGAGACGACCGAGGCATTTGTTGTAACAACTTAGGCCCCGTAGTCTGACGTTTTTAGAGGGGAGATATACAATTTAATGGTCCTGTCCCAGTCAAAACGGCATTAAAATGAAAATGGGAACGTCCTCCGAAAGGGGGAAAACAAGTCGGCTTTCGTTTATAGCTCCACTGTTAAACATTTTGCTTATTCTTATAGTCTTTTATCGGTGTACATTCCGCACACTTCGACAAAACTTGTTTGAGTCTCGTATGGATTACTCACATGCGTCGGTTCAAGTTGGAAAGCAATATTGTGACTTAAACCTCGCTCGGCTGTAGCTTCGATCCCAAGGACTGCAACCCGAAGACATGGTAGGAGAGATCCCCCTTTGTGTTATATTTTTTTATGTAGTTTGCTGCAGAGTCCGCTAAAATACAGAAAAGTAACGTTGACGTGGTAGCGCTGTACTTTTGCTCTTCTCTGGCACAGCGGTCACTTCAAGAAAAAAAACAACAACGAAATCTTCAAGAATGATTTATTTTTGAAGCTGCTGTCCCTCTGACAATTAAATCGACGTGTCCAGAAAATAACTGCAATGTTTCAGTTCGTGCGCGCAGCGCGATTTTCACTGAATCAATTTTAGGTTAAAGTACTCGATCGACTTAATGAGATTCGCGACTCGATATATAGTGTGGGGTCTCATGCAATAGGCATAAATAAGAACAAATCCGGCCAATAAGCGTTGGATGCGTGGCTCGCTTTTTATACGCATCTCCTTTGAGATACCCGACATAACACTACTCGGGTAAGGATGTGCTTCTCTCAAAAACGCAACGTCGCCTCCACGGCGACTTACTCACGGACGTTTTACACACCCTCCGCAGCGACTTCTCTCTCCAGGTCCTTGAACGAGGTCAAAGCTTGGAACAAATTTTGCAGACGACAATTTTTGACTTTCCCCGTGCATACTGACCCATATCTTACTGTGATATCTGTTGACACAGGATCGTTAACGGGAGCTCTCGACTTCTGATACGACAGCAGGAATCTTATCAAATTTAAAAGTCGTCATCGAGAACTGTGTCTCTTATTATCGCTGTCATATTTTTCTCGACGCAGATATTGCGCTCGATGACATATATACCTGTGCAAACATGCTAACCGGCGTAATCATCGAGTCATTTATTCACAGTCCATCAAATTTTGACGACAACGCCACATTGTCGTCCCGACAGGAATAAGACACATGGGATTGTTTGTTTTGTGGTTCTTTTCCCGAATTATTTCGGCGATTTTACTCACTTCCGGGATGCAGACTGCTTTTAGCGTTCTGTATGTGTCGACGGAAAGGACGTAACAGCCGAGGAAAGCATTCGCAATTTGATGAAAACAAAAGTTTGACAAAAAAGTTGGAGAAACAGAAAACAGAGTCGTCTGCGCGCCAGACACAGTCAGGTTTAATTGACAAGCGGTCCATTCTGTAATCGTCTGCACAATCCGCCTTGAGTCACACGAGGTAAAAAAGAAGTACTTCAGGCTAAAGCCTGACAATGACAGACACGAGGTCGCTGCCAATAGTTTGACAAATTGACGATATTTTTCAGGGCATTAACATTCGTCGGCCTGACCGTAAATTTTTCTCCGCTATCGCCCTCAGTAAGCTAGGCCATTGCGTAGAACGGTCGTTGCAAGACAAATTTCCTTTCACAGCATTCGAAATACTTCCGTTATGGGAATGGGAGAGAGTGTTATGTTCATATCGCGTGCGTTTTCCCGCCTCGCTCAGTCTGTGATTGCATTACGTACACAACTGTTAGCCACTAATTTGTCCTTAAATCAGGTAATTAAATCTTCACGGGATACTGTCAGTTAAACTTACTAATTTGTAAAATAGCTCAGAGACACAAAAACATATGTTCACTGTACCCTCATATTTGCAAAACGTGTGCAGAAAGGTTTCATTCAAAATTTCATTTTCACTTCACCAGAAAAAATATTAAAAGCTCTAAAAGTCTTTATTATGCATAACGTTAGTTTCTAAATGTGTTGAAAAGCCAGATCCGCGACGAGTCAGGCAAATAATTTCATAATGATATTTCTTCTTTGATAGACTGCTTGCAATTTTTTGTATTTCATTTTTCATTGTACTTTTAGAGTTTGCATTAGGCAATGATAATTGTCAATCAATACTGCGACAGTACAAAATTCTGTACCGCTAAAATTAGCAAATTTAAACACTGTTTGTTTTTTCTGTTATTAAAATTTATTACCCGTAAAGGAGCTATTTTTGTAAACGAAAGGGTACAAGGTCATTATACATTTCTAAATGAATGATTTTTGTGGAGATTCTCCAAAAGTGGCATGTTGGTTTCCAATTTTTCATTTGATCGAATGTAATTTGCTAACTGGACTTTTCATCTACGTAAGTCATCACATTTTTGTTAACTCTTTTTCGTTTCTTTGAGAATTTCGAAGTCGAAAGACATAAGGCCCCTGGATGTAAACAATCCGGGCACGATTACTATCAAACATTCGGTGGCAGAAAGCATAGCTGTATGTAGCGACTGAATGAAGTCCTGATTCGGCCGTACGCGAGTCAAGCGCCACAACTTCGGACGCCCGAACGCGTTCGTCTGCAGACCCCAACGATCGGGAAGCCAACAACTTTCGGTGTGAAGCGAAAGCTAATCAAATCCACGACGTTTTCGACGAATTCTCACTAAGGAATGCTTACCCGCTGCGTTTTACTCGCTGTCGACGACAGCATGGGTCTAGTTCCGAAGAAGGCCACTGCCCAGGCGATCTCTGCACCACAGCGGTCGCTCTAAACCACCCTCCCGCTCTCGGGGAAGTCTATCTATTTCATCGACGATAGAGGTCGACAGACAGGCCTTCTGAATTGTCCTTCGAAATAGGAGAGCATTTTTACGGATTCAGTCAGGGTGTTGTCTTCTCTCCTGTTTCAAAAATATGACAATATTTCTAAAAATGGCGTGCTCGCAAAAAAGAAGGTATTCATAGACAAGCGTGTGCACAGTTGCCAGTATACTTTCAAAGCCGTTTGATAAATATAACATATGCAGCCTGACAAAAATGCCTTTAGAAATACAGCCCCATTCTTTCATTGTATCGTTCGTCTATTTTTTGTCGTCTGCGTTTAGTTTGACCAATCTGCCCCTGCGAAACCATATCATGAGGCAGTGGAATACGCCAACTTTTTGTGAACAATTCTGAGAGGCAGTATATTGAGGAAATTATTTGATTCTTTTAAACAGTACATCTAGTCAGTTTAGACAATAACTAGAGAGGATAGCGTGTTCTCTATTAATATTTGTTGGTTTTACATCGATCTGTAGTCAAATAACAAACTGAATTGAAAATTAAGTGGACGGTTTGCTTTTGGAATAAATGCATTTGTCTACTCTTTGTTGTACAAAGTTGAAGCTGTGATCTTGGCGTTGAAGGGGTAGTATATGATATCATGTGTACACACAAGGAACACTTTGGAGAAATTTGAGAGAGAGAGAGAGAGAGAGAGAGAGAGAGAGAGAGAGAGAGAGAGAGAGAGAGAGAGAGAGAGAGAGAGAGAGAGAGAGAGAGAGAGAGAGAGAGAGAGAGAGAGAGAGAGAATGTGTGTGTCGAAGGGACAAGATATGTCCATGAGCGGACCGAACCAGACAGTCACGAGGCATTCCATGCGACAATACACGAATAATGTGGTCGACAAATGTATTTACCATCAGACATGAGTCGAAGCTCTACCTCGCTGCCAGGACATCGCTTTCTCGACGCGCCGTGAATTTTTTGCCTACCATGGAACCAAACCAGTAAACGTATCAACCGATGAACGCCATATTTCTGTCGTGGCCAATCAGCCAACCAGCATGGTAATAGGGCCACAAAATAACTCAAAAATTGTCATAAAACGATGATGACAGACAAACAGACGAACTCATAAACATGTCAGTGACCACAACACTGTAGTATATTTTAAAACTTCGTTATAATTATGGTGTCTCATTTACGTCAACGTTCGTGTGTATTTCACGGCTAAAGTGACGGCAGTAAGGTTTTGACTTGTTCTGAAATTCGTATGACCGCTAATACGAACACAAAATGTGATACACTTAACCTTTTTTTCAACTATGATTTCACTCATTGAATTTGAGATTCACTGTCAACCGTGAAATTACACTAATTTTTCCCGCCACCTATACCAAGTGGAGGGAGTAGAGCGTTTTCAGCGTCAAAAATATTTGATTTTCCGTTGAATATTGCGTATTGTGTGTAGCGCGATTTTCCCAGCGATTGCCTGCTGTGACATTATTATTATTATTATTATTATTATTATTATTATTATTATTATTATTATTATTATTATTATTATTATTGCCTTGTATAACGGGTGAATAGTTTAACAAGATTTCTCCAACACATCGTACGTACAACGCATATAAGTCGAGGACCGATGCGGGTGTTTTCTGTCGACGTTGACCCAAAATTAAACACATTCAACGATTGGACTAGCCGGACGATTGACGATTTGTCCTGTGTGCTGGTGCCACATTTCGCATGGTAGTGAAGTCGGTCACTTGCCCGCAAAAATATACAACATTTTTTTTTGCAAAATTTGTTTTAAATCGGAAGGCGATATAGAATGATCGAAAAGAAACGCATGTATCTCTCAAGTCAATAGATGAATATACTGGTGGTAGCTGAGTTAATCTTGACTTTCACAGGGATTGGCAACTTCTTGGGATCAGGGGGACACCCACTGTACAATTAGTTGTCAAGATGTTGGCGAGTTTTCAACCGCTTACAGCTTTTAATCAGAATCTCTCTCTTTAGGCAAAATAAAACTGACCTGACAAATCTTGTTTACAGGCAGTTCATGTTGTGGGGAGAAAAAATATAAAATGGGACTATTAAGGGCTTTTCCTCTGTGATTAGCAAAGTTGCATAACATAATTTTGAAAAGGACTGTGAATTTTGTTGGCAGAAAATTCACGCCTAGACTTTCAGTGAAGAAAAAAAAGAGTATAATCATAGCACTCAAAATCAGAATAAACTGAAATATAAAATAAAATGCGACACTTCCCAAAACGGTATAGCTCTGGAGGGGAAAGTTCGCCAATATGCAGGGATGAAAATCCAACGCTAATCTTAAGGACTTTTCACAAATTGTGACCTGAAAAGCCTTTTTGTCGGCGAGTTTGTAAGTGATGGCGTTTGTTACCCCGGTATGTGTTAACAGCTAGCAGCGATGTCTCGTTGTCGCACGAGCCGGTGTTAGCACCTCAACCGGTGACCTGTCAACGACACCCATCGCTGTCTCCGGTGACGTATGGCTCGGATATACCAGCCTTTCAATATTACCGAGTTTATTTTTAACGTAAACGCCGATATCCAGCGTTTTGGGGGTGACATGTATTTTTGAATATTTATGTTTCACAGATGAAGCGAAGCATCCTATCCTGTACAAACAGTTTTAGCATCTGACAAGCAGATATGCACTCTCAAACATTCACATCATACTCTGGTAAAAAGCTAAATACATTGATACCTTTACAAAAAAATTGAAATCTTAAGTTAGAGTCGCTGTGTTCAGAAGGCATCTTTACGTAGACTTAGACACACGCCGTTTGCGCTCACAGCAGCGATCGTCAAATTCCAAAAATGAACACATTATGAAACTATACGGGTAGCAAAAAACGTCAGCCGTGCTGGCAGCTAGTGTGATAAATATCCATATAGCCCAGATCTAAAAATTGATACTCTGTGTGATACATTTCTCTGCTTCCTTTTGCTAATTTTAGTGGCCAAATTTACTGGGAATCAGTCGATATTTTGTTGCTTATCACTGGACGTTCAGAGAAGTCTTTAAAACGTCCTGTGCGGTTGGTGCGAATAACTGGTCGGGACCACTTACGACGCGGAGAACAGCTAAACCAATCGGTGTCAGGCCAAGGATTGCCGGTGTAGATTTCACAACCACCGTCACGCTGCTCTAATAACGTGGTCCCATGAATAAAGATTAGGAACAAACGCTAAGGTTACATTCGGGCTTACAAAGACGACGAAACGTCCATACATATCTGTTTGGTTGTTTTTTTAAACTTTATATTAACATCGACAGTGTCTTTACAGCTAAATCCCTCACTGTCATAGACAATGAGCGACATAAAACAAACAAAAAACAATTGTTGATCTATTGCTTAGTTTATTATCGACATTTGTTCAAATTTTGTGATCGCTGTGTAATTTTCGATACTTCATTATATAAGTTGATCTATACACTTATAAAGGCAGGCTGGGGTTACAGATTGGCATTTTTACTGAGCATACATATATCATTCTTGGGTTTAACAACGTAATTTGCTGACATGGTATTGTTGATGAATAAAGCGTCGACTGATGATTACCGTGTATTTGAAACATAATTTGACATTTAAAATAATTATAGATATAAAAACACGTTGTTGTTTTATGTACACACTCAATTTGTTAACGTTGTCCATTGATCCCCTGTTGAAAGGCCAGCAAAACCATTTGGGGCATTAAGATGTGCTTTCACAAATATGGAATCGGTCATTTTAAAGTGTATATTGTATTTTGATCTATTTGGAAAGAGTGTTCAGATGCGAACAAGTTACATACAATCAGACGACTGATGGACGACGTGCAGAAGAGAGATAAACTGACAAGCAGATAGGTATCAGATGTAGGCTGTGTAGATTAGAAATAATAACATACAGATTGACATTGTAGCAGACACTGATATGGATCAGTAACATCAATGAAGGGGTCAATGAGAGGATAAACAACAAACAAAGCAACGAGAATGAGAAATGGTGGGGTCAAAGTTCACTAGACTCCTATACAATCGAATTGGCTAAAATTATCATGCAAAACAGAAATAGGCGACAAAAATAAACCACGTCACAAATTGGACAAAATTACAAAAAGGCCACAAAATCGACGAATACATGAAAATTAAAAAGTCTATTAACAGTTCAATTCGAAAGATAATCAGCTATTTGTATAAAATACTATAATCAAATATTTATTTTTACAGCCAATATGTTCTAACAATATGACGTACATGTGATGGTTCTGAACGAATTTTTCATCGATTGGTTTTGCGTCGGTGGGCTGGTAATATGTACATCTCTCAATCAACAAAGGGTTAAGCTCTGTTCCGCTCCATAAAATCCTACAGGTTGATAGGATAAAATACATATATAATACGACATATGTTTGAACTATGGTACTTCTAACCATAGAAGAAAACGATTGATTGTGCGGCACCAAATGTTGATAATATTTTTTGTTAGAATTTGTAAATGACGGACATATTTCCAGTCCCAGCACTAATGCATACAACAAGAACGACAATATTGGTCGGGCACATACAGGGTGTGTTGATAATCTTAATATTGTGTATGTTGGATTTATTTAGAGAGCAAACCAAGAAACAAGTTAGTTCATGCGAGAAACAACGATAGTTTGAGAAATGTCGTGCCGGTAACTGTTACCGAGTGGAAAGATTATCAATATCATTTGTTTGATGACTTTTTAAATAACTTCCAATTCTATTCAATGTTCGTATTATTTTTGTCAGAGTCCGACAGAGTAGATAAACCATGTGCGGTAACTTTATGCTCATTACAAGAAGACAATGCTTTTGACGAAATCACATCACATGTCATCATTATTTCTCAAAATTGTAAAATTTCAGTTGCAACCAAACGACAATGCAAAATTCGAAGTAAATCGTCCATTTTTGCTGTCGTGATGATGGTAAAAGACGCTTAATTATATGTTTATTTTTGGCATTTGACAAGGCGAAGGTGAAACAAAACTACATGAAATTGTTAATTTTTTTCGATGTTTTTACTGTGCATTTTTCTTAGCCAAATCAACGACGTTAACACACGTGACTGGCGAAACCGAACGATCGCTTCTAGGTGGCGTAGAAGAGAGTTGGTCCCTGAGACACTGCCAGTGCTTTGACGTTGTTTTGAATTTCTCTGTTTTATAGCGTAAATCCTCCGAATTCGCCACAAATCGCGTGTCAAGGGGTCACACAGGTCGCCAGGCGACGTGCCCAGACCAGTAATATACGACGTAAACACTGCTAGACCCTGCTTCTGTGTTTCGAAACACAAGGAGATGTGGGCGCGCTCTCTTGTCAAATGAACCAGCAGCTGTGATTGGTCGATCTGTACAGAGAGCTATTCAACGTTGCAACGCAAGCTGGCAGACGTCGACTTTTCAAGCTTGTTAAACATACACGAGAATTTGATTTACACATCTTATCGACAGACTTGTATTTCAAGTTAGACAGTGCAAAGACCTAGGGCGCAGCCTTTTTCAAGCTGATATGAGGGGGGCGTTCATTATTTACCGAAATCGAGGGATAGGGGACGGGTAATCTACACTCATTGCGCCATCAGGCGTGCTGAACCTACAATGTGTGTGTCCAAAATTGAGTTTTCGTGATCAAAATCGCATTCCCTGAAACAATCCACCAAGCGATTCACATAGGAGCGACAAGGATTGACGAAATACAAAATATTTGGCATCTCTACATAATTTTGGTGGGTCAGTGAACTTTAAATAATAGCAACTGAACAGCACATTTTAGAATGATAATTTCTTGATGTTTTTATTTAACCCTTGAAGTGCCAAACTCAGTTTTTATCACTTTTATAAAACATACGCCAGTCGATTTATTTCAGATATTTCGCGAAATTTCGATTAAAAACTGTAGCCAACGAAATATGAAATCCATTTAGTCCAAAATTATCAAAAAAATTAATAAAAAAATTCATAAATTTGGTAAAATGATGCATTAAAATTTTGGTGGGAAATATTACAGCTCTCAAAGGGTTAATGCTAGCACGTGAAAGACCTGAGTCAAAATATCTTTGCCCGGGGCGCATTCTACCTTAAAACTTTTAGCATCTTGCACAGTATTTCAGAGATGGATGGAGAGTGATAAACATGTCCATCAATTAAAACAAAAACGACACTAAAACCTGTCATACTTTTTCATCTTTTTAAATTAAATTAAATGAATAGATTAGTAACCGTTGTTCCTGTGTTACTCGGTGGGCCGATATTTCCCAAAACTTTAGCAAAGTCACTCTGCCTATCACGAGATAGTACGACACTGGCCACAAAATCTAAACATTCGTAACAATAAAGTGGTACTCTTGGTCACGTCTTATAAAATTACTTTTTTCTTGGAAGGAAGCATTTTAAAGAAAAGTTCAATCCAAAAATAACACCATGACTCATACATACAATATCTAGAACGCGCCCTGTGTATTTTATAGCTTGGTCATAGAGCTTTGCACAGAAATTTGACAAATGCAATAAATGATTGCTGCACACCCTTTCAGCGCCTTTTCTAAAGAAATGATGTTTATAAACGAAAGACACTCGTCAAAATACAGGGTTCGTAAGGGTTTCAGTGAAACACATAAATAATCAGTCAGAAAATATTTCAGAAGAAACACCGTGACTAGACTTTTCGGACATGTTAATATGTAGGAAGCGACCAATTTTTCATCTCAGAGGGACAGTAATTGTATAGTTTGAAAATATTTAAGTAACTTTTGTTCGCAGAAGCAAGTGCATTATTGTGCTTTCCATGAAATATCGAGGACTCAATTTATTAGTCTGACAAACACGACGCACTGTATACAATGTGAAGTGTTGTAGTTGACAAATGAATTCTAGTCTGGTCTAAGATTCAATCATTACTAATTACACTCCAAGGACAGGTGAACACTGTACGTTTTAGCATGATCCTTGGAGTCAAAGTAGAAACTGCAGTTTACAAAGCAGAACAAAATTTCAAGAAAATACATAAAAAAGTACGGAATTGGTTCAGCAGTTTAACAATGACTACATAAACTGTACAGCAATGACGTAATCATTGAAGCTTACCTGAGATACAGACAAACAAATGTTGACGAAAGTTTAGCAGAGGCAAATGTGATGCCAGCAGACATTATTCAAATGACCAAAATAAAAAAGAAAGAAGAAATTCACATCAGTGGCACTTGGAGTGAATAAATCTCAATTAGCTGTAATTGTGTCTGTATGTCTTTTGCTGTTAGTGTTGTTCTGATTTTAAAATGCAGTTTCTTGTTCTACTGGCAAAATCACATCGACGAACTTTGTGCTAATCTTCTACCACAGTCAATTTTTTACATATTTTTGCCAAAATTCTGATAAAAAACTGTAGCTAATGAAATGTTATGTCCATTTGCCCCAAAATTATAAAAAAAATACTGAATAATTCATCAGAATTGGCAAAATTTTGCACTGAAGTTTTGGCGGGAAAAATTACAGCACTCTGCAAAGGGTTGAAATGGCAATGTGCATCTTGAGATATCACCCTACAGAGAGTGTTAGAAAATTTGCATGTAGCTAAATAATCGAGTATCGTTTTATTGGTGTGAGACCTAGTCTTCATGAAGTACTTTTTTGGAGGCATAAGTGCTCCCTTTATTTAAAATCGTCTCATACTTATAGCAAAATGATGTATTTATGCAATGAAAATGAATAATATGAAACAATCGTTTGCTTTGTATTTGCTACAAATTTCATACAACTATACCACCTAGAGTACGAAATTGCTCCGGAAAAAGACACATTAGAGACAAAACTGTTGTAGGTGGATTAAAATACTACCGACGATAAAAACTATTTTAATACTGTTACATTTTTCTGACAGGCGTTGTAACCCTTCATTAAAAATACCCATAAAAACTCCAAAAGAAAACTACCCCTCTTCTCACGACGACACCCCTGAATCAGTCAAGGCGCTGGAAAGTGTTTGGCTGGACGGATATCATACATTTCGAGAAATAATGAACAGGTCTTGAAGCGTAGAGAAGAAAAAACAAACAAACAAACAAACAGTCCATGAAGATGCATGAGTCACCATGAATATTGGAACAATAAACAGAAAAAGGGCAAATGGACAATTAATATTTAGATAGCTCTATATAATTCTATAATCTGTCAAATGCTTATCTAGATATGACTTAAACGCACCGCGTTACTGAACTTATTAAAATGATGGAGAAACATAAATCTTTGCTTCTTTCATTTTCGTAATTGATACTTGTCAGGCATATTTAAGGAGAAACGACCATTTTCAATTATTTTTAGATTATTGAAGCCCATTATCGCCAAGGACAGTGAGCTTTTTTAGATTTTTTGATATTTTTTAAATAGTAGATAATGACGGAATATTGTGAGACAAAAGCTTGGTTCCCTTTTTTGAGATTTCTGACAAGATAATGTAACAAAAGTCGACGATTATCCAGCATCTTGACGAATGAGGGCGATGAAGAAATTCTCACATTTTTTGGAGCTTGACGTTGGACACAAACTGAAATGTGTTAAAATATTGTAAGGTTGGGTCACCCAGCGTAATATACAGGGCTATGGGTTTTAAGGTAGTATGCACCCCAAAGTTTAAAGACTCAAAGGGACAAAGTCGCCCATTTTTTCATGAATTTTGTTTGATACGAGATACTATTTATATTGCTTGACATGTTGAAAGATACTGAATGAATGGGTGACCATGCATATATTCGACACTGGTTTTAGACACGATACATGAAACCAATGTGAGAATGAATTAATGGTCATGACCATTAATTCATTTTTGCGATGGTTTCATTTAATTTGTCTAAAACCGGGGTCGAGTATGTGCATGGGCAGCCATTCATTCAGTATCTTTCAACATGTCAAACAATATAAATAGTATCTCGTATCAAACAAAATTCATGAAAAAATGACGACTTTGTCCCTTTAAACTGTTGCTCAACTTTCCGTTAGGAAACTTAAACTTGTTTCCTTTCAAAATCAAGAATAAAAATCAAGTGTTATTGTGAAAAATTTGGTACAAAGGAAACAAATTACTCAAGATTTATCGAAAATTGGACTTCAAAATGGTTGCCATCTGTGTCTTAATTATACGATAAAAATCAAATTTTCGATTATAAAAAGCGTGCGAAAACTTGAATCACTCCAAAAGCTTTAAAATGAGGCCCCTTAAGCGCTAGACCAGAAAAGTATTGGAAAAATTTGAGAGTCAAAGCGTCTGTCACTGAGGCGCATTCTACCATAGGTATGAACTCTGAACTCTGAACTCTGAACTATTGTCTTGAGAGTAGGGGAAAGGTCAAGCGTTCGAAATATTAAGTCATTGAATAGTTTAAACTGTGAAACGAAACCTCAATTCTTCGGTTCAGTTGATTTATTCTTTAAGAACATTGAGAACTCTGTGGAACTTAGCGCAGTTGATCAGAGAGAGAGAGAGAGAGAGAGAGAGAGAGAGAGAGAGAGACAGAGAGACAGAGAGACAGAGAGACAGAGACAGAGAGACAGAGAGAGACAGAGAGAGACAGAGAGAGATTTGCCCTTTATATCGGAACGTCCAATGAGAATTGTGCAAACTACATTATCATACGGAAGGAGAACTGCTTTGAGACAAGTGATAGTGCTATGAAAGGAGTTCACTCTCCTGTTTCAGCACAGTCACCTGTGGTCTATTCCGCTCTGCGTCTATGCGCCCCATAGATACGTCTATGGGGCGCATAGACGCAGAGCGGAATAGACCATAGGTGACTGTGTTTAAGCTTTTACCAGCCACTCCCCAAGATCAACCAAATTGCAGCGTTCCTCATCACTTGATTACAAACAGTGACAAGATATTAACATTCTTCAAAGGTAAACAAAAGGAGGGAAGATGCTTAATTGAATAACTCACTCTTACATCGAAGTGTTTTTCTTCATGAAGATTAGCAGTGGAAAGATCTTGTTGTCATTGTCAATAATGGGTTTCAATTTTGTTCCATTTCTTCTTCACTGTGTCTGACATTTGTCAATTACGTAAATGAAAAAGTCCGGTGATTATCAATAACGTTCGTTAATACACTGGTGTGTAAAATTCACAGCGATTGAAAAGATGTTTTACACTCAGGCAAAACTGAAGGATACTGGGGCCATGTGAAACTGTATTCCACTTTGTCATTATCCTAGGGTGTATGCTTATATTCATTTACCACTAAAGACAAGAACTGATTCCCGCCATTGTGAGGGTATGGCAAATGCTCCCCTGGTGTGCGCATTTTGAAACGGCCAGTACTCAACTTATGACGATTATTTCTTTATTTTTATTTTGTTTGTCAATTGCACGTCTTTGTTCTGCCCCTAAAAATGTTGAAACGCCCGGTGTTTAACTTGTCAGCATAGTGTCTACAAGAGTAAAATATACAGTTATTGTTTACATATGAATTCTAGCCGGGACCAGAATTCACTTGTCAACAATAACAATGCAGTCGACACTTGTACAGGCTGAGTTGACAAATTAAAACAAAAAGAGTGAAAAATGTCAAATTTTAGTAGAATTACTAGCCTTTTACATAATTGAAATGTTTCGTGGTGAGTAAAACTGTCCAATAATTATCTTACCGTTGTATATAACTTAGCTCACCTTTCACATGAAATTGCATTGTATTTCTTCAATCCCACCCGTACATGATGACGATCGCACGAGAAATCAACGAGATTTCCTCCTGTCTCGCGAAATAAGAAGCGTGTCCCCGGCCCATCGTCTCTGCTCAGCATGACTTGACAGCTCGGTGCAGGTGACAACAGGACAAATTAATTAACCAGTGGTGACATACACGTGCGTTTACTTTAGACTTTCTTCCCCCGTCTAAGTTTAGACTGAAATGAGTATTCGGAGACTAAATTTGGCCACTCTGTCCGAAAAAGTGCCTCAGGGTGGACGTTGAAGGCCTCTGCAGTCATCCTCTACTGACCACTTGAGACAAATGTCACCCTGAACGTTCTGTTTCGCTGGTCCGTTCCGACTTTGCGTCAAACTTGCAGTCATTCGACACACGACGAAGAAACATTGTACTCCTAAACGCTTCAACAAACGACTCGGACTTTCCCTGAAAGGAAATTAGGATCTAGGATTAGTACTGAGCTTGAAGCAATGATACAAGTATTATCGAGACAATAAATTAAATGTGAAACTAGCACTTCTCTTCAAAGAAAATTTGATTTGTTAAAGAACGCGGATAATTTGTTTATGATATGAGAGAGAGAGAGAGAGAGAGAGAGAGAGAGAGAGAGAGAGAGAGAGAGAGAGAGAGAGAGAGAGAGAGAGAGAGAGAGAGAGAGAGAGAGAGAGAGAGAGAGAGAGAGGACACACGTAGAGGCAGGGAAGGATCCAACGGAAACAGACAGACAGACAGACAGACAGACAGATAGACAGACTAGGAGAGGGGAGAAAGCCGAGCACTGCCAATACGATTGAATGGAATTAGAAGAGAACACAACTTATCTTTACCTGATCAAATCTCTGGTTTTGTCGTAGTTCAGTGCGTAAACCTCTTCTACTCACCGATAACTTCATCTCGAACGCATCTTAATTTTTGGAGAGGGAGGTATGCTATGGTGCACGGGTTTGATTTACGATGGTCCTAGCCTCAACCTTTGCCCTAGTACCCCTTGAGACTGCCCTGAACGTCCCTGAAGGGATGTACCCCAAAACGATATCAGGTCACCGAGCATTAGGGTAGTTGGCATTATTTGTTTAACAGGCCAGCATTCTATATGAGAAGAAAATAGCCTAGGATAAAACTTAATCTCTCAAAATGATGATAGCGTTGTAAAAATTAGTAGAAATGCACATTTTCACTGAAGTTTGTTTTTTGTCATTGTTTTCAAAGTTGTTCTTGTTTGAAAGGTGTAACAATATAAATAGGGGGCCATACAGAACGCTGATTTCAGGAATTTGTAACCCGTGATATTTTTGTTTATGTATTGACATTATAGCTGCAGTATGATGATGGCGAATATATCGCGCTTTGAATCGGTTGTTCTTGGCGGTAAAACATTGCTGAAACACTAGTGAGCACCCAGTCCTGGAAAAATTCACATTTCAACATCCTCTGCTAGAATTTCAAAACATTCTGATAATATCATTGAAATAAAGCACCCCAATAACGGTAATGCCATCGGTCTTGACAATACATTCATATATCGCACTCTCTATCGTTGGTACATAAATGTCAGTAATTGATTACAATCTCAGAGTGTAACCTGTCGTTGGTTTATACAATTCTAACGTCAAAACGATTTGAGCTAATTTTGGATAATTAGATCTTTATATTTTTCCAATTTCTCAAAAATGTAAGGTACCTCATTTTATAATTTTAAAAATTACTGATGAAAACAAGTGTATAACTTAAGGTGGAGCTGGCGCATGTTGCCAACACAGTTTTTTTCAAAGCAATATTTCTCATCAAAGATGACAAGGAAACCGCCTCATACTATATATTTTCAAAAAGCAGAGACTCTAAAGTTTAGTGTGGTGGCAATAGTTTACTCGAAAGATGAACAGAGTGTATATTTGGGGTAAAAAACTCAATTTTGATATTAATGGTAAAAATTCATTCAAGTCAAAGAAATGACGCTATTTTCTAAAATGTAATATTTCACTTGAAAGAAGAGCATATGTAGAAAAAATCGACTTTTTTATTTTTGCATTATCTATCTCCATTCTAAAATGGCAGGGTTGAAAGACTGACACTCAAAAAAGTGATTAAAATCATGATTAGCAAAATTAAAATGCCTCTTATTCAAAATGTAAGAACTTTATTGACAAACAAAATACTCGGTTTGTTATATAGCATTTAGCAAACATAATGTAAACATTTCAGAAAATTTGACCCAGCCAGAGTGGAGTTAAATTCTTTGGAAATTTGAAATTGGGAGAGATAAGAAGTCAGAAAATTGGGTGATTTGCATACATTTGCAGAAATTAACACTTCCATATCTTATCTCTGCTTGACAAGCTAAAAGGTGAACCCAACCAATGTTTTAATATTAGGTTAACAAATTAATTAAAATTAAAGGATTATTTGCACAAAAGTGATTTTTGAGCAAAATACGAAGTGTTGGGTACAGCGTTCCCTTAAAAAGAAAAGCGGATTAGCTCTTATTTGCAGATTAAACAGACATTATTTTTCATCCAATTAACCCAAATTAGTTCCAATCGTGTTTGCAAACAAAAAATAGCATTGAAGATGGAAAGTAAAACTTCATTGCAACTGATTTCCATCTACAATGATCAAAGAATCATTTCTTCTCTCCCAAACCTCTGAAATTCCGTCACTCCCTGTCACGTGGTTTTGTGCAAGTGCCTTCTTCCAGCTCTTCTGGAAAGTTGTTCTAAAGATAATGTATGCGTGCTTGAATACATCATTTTCAGTGGATGTGGGACGCTTTGTAAGCTTTTTTGTTTTGTAAATTGTGTTTTTTTCCACTATAATGTCATCATTACAGACAACACACTTGGCCCTACGCTGTGAAGTTCGACAACTTGCCCGCAGATTGCAGGATACCATTGATTGTACACCAACGAGTCATGTGCCAACCCACGTTTCCCATGGCGACAAATAATTAAAATTCCCCTCGGCTCACTGATAAGATAAAAACATTACAGCCATGGTGTGTTTGCAAACACCATTTTGCGTGAACACCTTCGCTGGCTTGGCATTAGTGAGCATCCATGTACATGAATGTCTATTGGCGGAAACGTGTGCAAAGTTGACTAAAAAAGACAATAATTGGCAATTTTCAGGGAAAATACAATTAAACAAACCACAAAACTATGTGTAAACAGAAATGTTTGAGCTGTATCAACATATATCGTGTTCTCATTGTTGCTGTGTTTTGTGACGTCAGTAAATTGAGTGCACCACTGGAATTTTATATGCTTTGAATAGGACCTGCAAAAACAAATAAAAGAAAGTTAAAATAAGAAGTGTTATCAACAACATTGCGCCACCATTATTCGACCACTGAATCTCTTCAAAAATTCTGACCGCAATGTCCAGCCGCTACTTCTTTATTTAATCGCCTTTTTTGAGTAATTTAGTATCAGTAAACAATAAAAAGGGCGGGACTTCATGTCATATAACTACTTGACATTTTGTCTAACCCGTCGGAGCGCTGTTACCATTGACAACCCTATCAACGATAGGTGCGCCACACCATTGCATGCAGGAATTCGCGATCGCCAACAGGTCAAAGAAACTTCAAAGTATTGTCATGCGCAGTAAGTTATTGAATGTCTGCAGACCAGCTGGCTTCCTATACGGAGGGCTTTTAAGGTGGCATGAGCCTTGAAAATGAAATATTTCAACTTTTGCTAAACTTTTGCTCAATCTTTCCTCAATAAAACTTTCAACCATACAGTTACCATATCAAGATAAAAAATCAGGGGTTATCATGAAACGTTAGTGCTAGCAAAGCAAATTACCTTATATATTCTGCTATCTGCAATTCAAAATGGCCACCAACTCTGTGTTAACTCTATGGGGAAAAAATAAAATTTTCGATTTTCGAAAATACTTAAACGGTGAAAACATTTTTCATCGACGAGCTTAAAATGAGTCCCTACAAGTGGTTGATCGGGACGGAATTGTTAAAGTTTAAGAGTCCGAACGCGCCTTTTCTACATTAAAGAAATGTTGTTGTAAGAAATATTGAAGCGATTCCATTGTCTGCTCGGACAATCATGTCGGCACACCCAACATATGTCGTGCATTGTCCACATGTCATATGACGAATGAATTCTAATCTACACTAGAATCCATTTGTAAACATTAACATCTTACATTGTCCACAATATCTCAACAATCGCAAATACTTTTTATTTCAAAATACTTTTGGTAACGAAAAAAATATATACATGTGATCTAGAACGACATGAATGAAAGGGCCACAAAAGTTACAAATTTATACTGTCCTATTAATAGATAGCAGTAATCACGACAGAACAATTTAAAACAATATTTTGGCAAGGTCACCATTTCTATTGTGGTAAACAAAACATATCTTAAAATAAATCACTAAAAAGAGGGAAAATTAAAATTAAAACAGAATGGAAATCAAGTAAACACACACAGTAATGCGAAACAAAAACTTTGTCTTTACTTATCTGCTCATTCTTATATTGTGGTATTGTGATAAATTGTCTTTTTGCACGGGGAACTCGCTTTTATTTGACAACGATGAACCGGGGACTGGAAGACATGTGAAGACAGACAGACAGACAGGTAGGCATGCAGGCAGTCATGCGGGTAGACAGTTAGGCAGACAGACAGACAGACAGACAGACAGGGAGACTTGAACATATAGACAGAAAGGTTGGCAAGGGGATAGACAGATAAATGCAGAGATAAGTGCTCATACAGACAGACAACAGTCAACCGGGCAGTCAGACAGTGAAACAGATATATCACACGATCGGAACTAATTTGGGGTAATTGGATCTTCATATTTTTCAAATTTCTCAAGAATGGTAGGTGCCCTAAAACTGAATGTTGAAATATTGCAAATTACTCATAAAAACTTAGTGTATAACTTAAAAAGAAAAGCAGATGATATATATATATATATATATATATATATATATATATATATATATATATATATATATATAATTTTATTATTATAACAATTATTTTCCTAAAATACGAAAATGACAAAAGTTTGCAGAAATTCAGTTTGCCCAAAAGTGTACGATATTTGTAGTTCAGCTGATTTACGAGATTATTTTGTCAGCTTTTATCATGCTTGTAGACTTTTAAACAAATATTGTACTATTTTGAGTTCAATTTAATTACCTTCTATCTAACAATAGCCTTTACATTATTATAATATTTTTTTCTTTCTTTGTATGAGAGCGACAGTCAGGACAGGCAATAAAAAACACTGAGGCGTGGGAAATTCTGACATTTTCACTAAATTAAGCAAAGAGGTAAAAATATTAATGCCAACTTTGCATGATGAGCTTCAAAATTCCAAAAGATTTCAAACTTGTGTGCTTTAAAGCTTCGTTCTTGATTGAATACAATCTTCGTATCCTCTGGAAACAAAATATTTGAAGTTTTCTCTAATATCGTTCCATGCATTACCACTCTCTCAGCATAGAGGTTCAATAAGCTCCTTGAAAGTGAAAGACTTGAACTTTTGCTTAACTTTTCCTGTATGTAACTTTTAACCATTCTCTTACCAACGCGACTGGAACTAATGTGGGATAATTGGATCTTTATTTTTTCAAATTTCTCAAAAATTTTAGGTGCTCTACAGCTGAATGTCGCGATATTACTAATTACTCATAGAAAAAAGTGTGTAACCGAAAAAGAAAAGCAGATGAGGTTACATTTTCAGATTATATCGACATTACTTCACCATCCAATTATCCCAAATTAGTTCCAGTCATGTTTACCAAATCGAGAATAAAAGTCAGGGGTCACCGTGCAAATTTTGTTATTAGAGAAACTAATTATACTTGATATTTACCGATATTTGCAATTAAAAATCGACATCTTCCCGACGATAACTCTATATAGAAAATAAAATTGTCAATTTTTGGGGGAAAAATAAAGACTACAAAAACTTTCTTACCCCAAGAACTAAATATGAGCCCAAACAAGTGGTAGATCAGAAAAGATGGTAAAATTTGAGAGTCCCAACATCCAAAGGGGCATTCTACCTTAACGTATTGTACGAGTGTTCCGGTGATAATGAAAGTTAGGAAGACAAGTTCCGTTTTAATATGCCTTCCGTCCGCTAATTAACTAACAAAATGCCCGTCTTTGACCACACCACTAAGGTAAAATTCGCCTCGAAGACAGACATCCGGACTCTTAACTTTTGTATTGCTTTTTCCTTCGCCTTTCTTGGGGTTCAGATCGAAGCTCATGGAGTATCTAAATTTCAACCAGCATATTTTTCTGAAAATCGAAAATTTTATTTTTCCCCACAGAGATAACACAGGCATGGCGGCCATTTTGAATTTCAAATAGCGGAGATATAAGGTCATTGGTTTCAATGGTACTAAAATTTCCATTCTTGATTATGAAAGAGAGTGGTTTACGATTACAAGAGGAATTATAACTTTGAAGAGCAATGTTTAAGCCAAATTATTTCAACGCCCGGACGCGTAATACTTTAAGTAAGAAAAATGCGCCTTTTATATTTTTCGGGGCCAGAAAATATGAATACCGCCCTACACTGATCCGATCATGAACTCAAATTAGAATTTTCATGGATGATAAATTCTAAAATGGAGGGTAGCTGCGTTCTGTGCTGAGTGAGGTGTTCAGTTTCTAAAAACTGTCGTCTGCTAATTTGCATATATTTCTGGCGGACACTGCAGAAATCAACTTTCTCTAGGCGCCGAAAGAAGCGTCTATATTCATCACCGCGCGTCGACCTAGACAACCCCTAACTTTTTTTTCACATTCGCTTGAAAAAATGATGTAAAGGCATGACAGTGTGCGTCGCGCGACAGGAAATGTAACATTAGAGGGATCAATGAATGAGGTGTGTAGAAACTGTTCTGAATGAATTATTTGCAGTTATCGCCCTGCGTGTTACAGTTACTACCGTATGTAACACGTTTTGCTTAAACATTTCTGGGATGCGTTTATGTCGGATGTTATCATGTTAGCCGAAAAAACTAAAACAAAAAACCAAAACGTCGAGTCACCTAATTGTTTTAGCTCGTACCTACTTCTAGTATAGTATGAGCGATAAATATAGAACGTAGATAGCCTTACCTGTAGTGTCCTTACCTAACGTTATTTCAAGACATACTTTTATGAATTACATTTCAGGAGGTTTGAACACACAGAATTAAGCCCACAGTTCAAATTAAACTCAATATATGATTTAAAAACTCGAAATATTGATTGGGTAACCAACATTGAATACAAAATGCTGATGAAATCACTAACTCAATACAAAATTGACTAAAACAATGTTCAAGAAAAGGTATACGTAGAGGATTTTGTGAGAGAGAGAGAGAGAGAGAGAGAGAGAGAGAGAGAGAGAGAGAGAGAGAGAGAGAGAGAGAGAGAGAGAGAGAGAGAGAGAGAGAGGAGAGAGAGAGAGAGAGAGAGAGAGATTTGAGTAGAGAAAGATTTAAGTGTACATAAACAAAATGTATGGCTCTTATCTACGTGTACGTGTCTCCAAGACTTACAAGGCATTACGGTTGATAACAATCCTCCGTGCATGCGTGTTATCGATTTCTGAGATCCACTGAGAACTGATCTGGGTGCCTCTGTCGTTCTTTGGATGTAAAACCGGTTAAATGTCATGTGCAGCGTTCAACTGCAACTTCGGTGTGCACATCAACGGTTAGGATGTCTCACATTTCTCGCTTAGTACGATAACCTCCGAATCTCGCGACTGATTAACTAAATATGCGCGATTTCTGTGCGTTTTCTTCTCCATATACAATATTCGTATATCAATAATGCATCTTAAATGCAAGTTAAAGCTCTCTCTCTCTCTCTCTCTCTCTCTCTCTCTCTCTCTCTCTCTCTCTCTCTCTCTCTTATTCAAACACAGTCACATACCATGGCTTGTAGTTCCGCACTAGTATCCATTTTTTCTGAATCTCAAACGCACAACAAGCTTGCTCACTAGCGACTAATCTATACTGCCTATCTTGCACTCTGAAACCCAGCTATCGTTGTCAATGGCTGTCTCGATTGCTGTCAGCGTAGCCCACCAACGAAGTCAGTAAATCAGACCAACAAAGCCTTAAATAGGTCGGTCATGCAGAATAAATCGCCCTAACTCAACATCAACAGGTTATAAAACGCACGATCACTCTCAATTCCGGTCAACGTCGAAAGAGAATTGCGCATGTGCGCTGCCATAGTCACGTTGCTAAAAGCTTTCGGAACTCCGAGAAGAAAAACAATATATTTGAAAAAATAGATGACAAGACTACATGTCTTTCGAATTAAAAATGTGAAGCTTTTTATTTTTTAAAGTAAATTTTACTTGACCGTCAACTAGAGAAATATATTCGCCAGAAAGCTATCTGTGTAATTTTCTGCAAAAAATGGACTTTACGAATAATTTGATATCGCACAGCAAATCGACATGAGTAAATTTCCGGGTCGATTTATTAAAACAAATGGTTATCTACCGCTCTCATCCGAATTGCCGATTCAAGACTATTTAACACGATCAAACGTGTAGTAAAAACACACATGTCAATGAACAGAAACTGACTGAATACAACGTTTGCTAACAGGAACTGACTGATTAAAAAAATTAGCGTACGCGTTTTCCCGCCATACATTTGTCAGCCTGAGCGAGTGAGGAGAGGTCATTGTCAAGAGCTTTAGGAGATCGATATCCAATGTGCCAAACTGATAAGTGATTCTATTCTTTCTTATTAATTTATTGCGTGTTTTGACTTCGTAAATCCCTTGCGCTGGCTTCACGGCGAGGTCACGTGACTTTGTTATCTTCGATGATAATTGGCTCGCACTGGCATGATCTATTACCATGGAAAACTGAATTTCATTCTAGTCATATCACCTTTATCGACGTTGAGAATCTATCAGCTCGGCAAGGGAGAACAAGTAACTGTGACATTAATAAAGCAAAAATGTCGTTATTATGTCATACGTACCGCCGATACGATCATCCATATATTTTAGATCACTACGATTAAGAATTACTGATGCTTTCCCCCTCGACATGTCATCGCTGAAGACAATTTCCAACGGCATTTAGCTAATAAATAAATGACTACATTAGCAGGAACTGAATTTTTAGCTCGCAGTCATACGATCTAATCAATTCTTTACAGCTCTTCGCGCCCCGAGAATCTAAACCATATTTCGCACAGATATCTTCAATTGCGATTAAATTAACAACGCTCGGGACTTGGGTCCTCCCCAAACGTTGTTTTGGATTTTTTTTCTTTTTTAACGGAAATTGTTATGCTTTGAGCATAAGTCTGTCGATGTAAAAAAGCCGTCGTACAATCACAGTGGTTGATAAATGACGCATGGCCACGTGGTCTTGCTTAATTGTATCATATTCGACTTCGTAATGGCCTATCTCCAACACGACGTGTTTCTGTAATAGTATTTCATGGGTAGATTAATAACGAAAACAGAAATTTGGCGCCATTTCTCGGGGACCAGACGACATTTCAAAAGTTTGAAAAATCGGTATCATGTGCGTTAAACAGTGACCCATATGGGTAGTCATACCACGTGACAGCTCGAATTCATCTTGCCTTGGGCGCTGTCTCTTTCCTGCGAAAAAGAAAATACCGCCGCCTATTAGTCGTTTTGCATCACAACACATTATTCAATGAAGCAAACCCTGGATTCAGATTTTCCAGAGTACTTGTCCTGAATTCATATTAAGGGCAGCGTTGACCTGGACGGCAAAAAACTAGCAATGCTAATCTGTTTCTGGTCCTGAAGTATTCTGCAGCTTCACGTAATAGCGTTTAATTTTATGAAAAAAGTGCACATCTTGTTCTGATTAATATTTCCCGCCAAATTGGTAGGGACGCAATTCTTTTGAAATATCCCATCAATTTCGTCAAGCTTGAGCATTTCTTTCCAGCTGTAGAATCACATCGCTGAAAGTATTCATATTTGATTTCAAATTTGAAATTATTTAAAGTTGCAGACGATATCGCCTTTATCAATGTGTTGTTGGAAACGATGAAGTGACGGTGAACTCAATCTTCAGACATTTACATAAGTCCTTCAAGATATACGGCCAGATGAAACAACTGTAAGATATTTTCTGGACTCTGGTGTCACCGTCATGCCACCCGTTGAGAAACCATGATGGTATGACAACCTTTGACCCCTAAAATTTGGCACATTTCGGTTTGTGCAGAGCGACCCTGTCATTTGAAGCAGCGACCATGCTCGTCGTCCACTATCATACATCTTCTGCCAAATTGCGCAGTGCTTGTCAGTTTGATCAGAGAGAGATATCTTCTAGGAGTAATTGTCAGGAACGTAGCAGCAAATGACAGCAACGCTGATAGCAAAACATGAAAATTTAACAAGATGGGAAGATCATACTCCCGAATATCGTTTGTCAATTATCTTGATATATAGTGATTCTCACTAATACCCCCGGGCGTGAAGTAGAAAATCTGACAAGAGAACGAGATCGTCTAAAAATAAGTAGGTAGAATATTCAGGTTAACTTTGCGTGTTGCTTTCGGAGGTAGGCTTTTAATAAGAGTGACATCTACAGCAAATAATGGGAAATATACAGTCGGAGCGACGAACAGACACATGGAGAGACAGTCAGAGATACCGGTGTACACAATGGGTGGCAAGATACAGAGAGAAAGAACAGGGGGTTGGGGAACAGGGTGCGAGGACAAGAGAGGAAGACAGACTGTTAAATCTACATCCGGATACGCAGATCGACGGACAAAGTGAATGACGGAGAGACACAGAGAGACAGAAAGACAGAGACAGAACAAGGTCAACTTCAAACGTTGAGCATTATTTTCGTCTCCAGCGAGAGGTCAACAAAGAAGGCTGACATATACCGTTTTTATCTTTTCATGATTCCAATCAACGTGTCCTTTAGTTCCAGAGTTGCAGCAAATTGCTAATTAAAGGAACCGTAAAAAGTCATTAATAACGCAGACATTGATGAGTTACGATGCATAACAGATCAAGAATATAATTTTTATTCAATTATTTCACTGAAATGTGAGAACTTTGAATTAAGTACAACAATTACAGCCGTCAGATATGGCAAAATCTTCAATACTTCTATCCTTACACCTCATAAAACGGTAGGTGTTATGTTAAAAACAGTGACAAAACGCTCATTACACAGTTGAAGACATTAAGTTGCTATCAGTTAGGTGATTCACCCCATTTCCCGCCAAGTCCGATGACAGATATTGTCGTCCTTCGCCGGCTTCCTCCCGATTTTCAGGTTTATTTTGAGTGAGATCGACTACGTCGAATACCAAAATCTAAGGCTTACATATGTGGTGGATGTTTATTAACTGATATACAAATTTTTCACAGATTTTTACTCTATATGTAAATGAGAGGCAAATACCAAACTTTTGTTTTGTAAATGCTGCCGACGGGTTGGAACTAGCTGGTTATCGAATTCGTCTTTGATCATGATTTGTATATCAAAGTGTTGCACTTGTTTATGATTTTTTTTTCTGTTGGTACACACTTCTCGTTTGAAGTCTTGTATGCAACGGTTTTGAAATCAACGTCTCAAATAATCAATTTTACTGAAAATATTATTAACAATGACCATGAAGATGAAAATGATCATGCTAACTGACGATGCTAGCGGCAAAAGAAATGACAAAGAATTGGATTCACTCTGTGATTACAGTGGTGACGATGGCAATAACTATCGAGATGACGATGATAATTTTGACGACATTTTTAGCGTGCTCTGTTTCTACCAGAAATGAGAAATTTCTCAACTATTCTATCAATGTTGCGCGCGCATGTCGTATCAGTTTGTCGTCAGCAATAAGACAAACTTTCCATTTCCTTGTCGTTCGTTCATGAAATTGTTCCCGCTGTTTTTAATGTTTACCTGGACTACATTTTACAGCAGTCATACTTTACCTACAGCAGATATAAATCGTCCCAGTTGACGATATTATTTCGCAAGATTTGTAATAGCACGTTTCGCTTGCCTTCTAGTGATATACACACTGCCTAGGTACAGCCACTTTGGAAGTAGAAATGGCGGGATTATCTTATTGAACGACTGACTCAAAGTAAAATGGCGGGAATTTTTTTATCAATGAATATTAAAGTAAAGTTCGCGTAGAGCAATATTGAATGAAAGACATATTTTATCGGTAACTGCAAAGCGAGTCAAGAAGAAGCAGACGACTCGACCTCCGCAATTTATATCAAATTTCAGGACGACACTCTCATCACATTTGTGCATTCAGTCAAATCATATGACCAACAGTGTCAATATTGACATGCGTGATTTCAGTGAGATAAAAAACGAGCAGGAAAAAAACCCCGACCATATCCTGGTGCAATGGTGAATTCCTGCAAACAATTGCGTGGAAAGCCAGCAACAGTCGTGAGTGATATAAGACTTTTTTCATTCTGAATGCATTCTGATATCTTTGTCTCTGTAGTTCCCGCGCTTTAGAAAATTAGCCAAAATTTGAAAAAGAATTAAGAAAACAATTTTTGAAAAATATTTTTCAAAATCTGAAGAGGCACAAAAACGGTGAATAGAAACACAATATGTTTCAAAAATGTATGTTTTCTGGCATAACTCTACCATGCATGAAATATGGTCTGCATAATATAAGGAGTGTAGTGCTTCCATAGCGATGAAAATCGGCACATTCTGCATAAAACGGGCATTATGCATTTCTCTAACGCGCTGTCTAGGAACGTTTCATTACGTGTCTCTCGTCGAGAACATACAGCAGCACGGCACCGGGAGAATATACCTCGGTGACGCAGTGTGCCTGTTCGTCACACAAGAACGAGAAAAATCGTTTGATTTTTTGACACGTTCACGTTACACAGACACGTGTCTTATGACAGGCCGGCGTGACTGATTGGAAAAGTGCGTTCGGTAGCTTGCCCTTTCTGACAGCCTTCTTTTGCAGAAAAATATACCTTTTCACATCTGGAGGATTTGTTTCAATGTTGAAGCAACATGCTTATCGACTTTATGCATCTCTGTACACACACATTTTTCTCTGAGATTAAAGTGACTACTATTGGGCAATCTTTACTCGCATAGCATCGTGAATCACCGAGGTCTCCCATCGGAACTATATTTTAACACTTCACTTTTATTTGACATAACGACTCCGATCTGCATGAATCCATCATGGTCGCTGAACTCTCGGCATATCGTTTGTCATTCTTTCATATCTTAAAGGGAGGGTGTCGTCGGAACTGCGCGTGTGCGACTTTCTTGTTTACAAACGATGTATTTCATGAATAGAATCTAGATGCATCACGTCAACGTAGTTGCAACATTTAAATTTTGCGATATTTATTGTTAACAAACATAATTTAACTTTCATCAATCGCCAACGAACCCTAGATACAGTGTTTACATCGGTCGTAGGGGTCCCAGGCAACCTTTGAGCAAAGTTTCGACGACAGCCTCCCTTTCAGAATACTCTGTCCTCGAACTCCCTCTAATGCAGTGATATATCAAAGCAAGTCTCCGTGCGTGCGGGCGATGGCTTATTTCATGCAACCAGTGTTGTCTGTCTGTCTGCCCTCCTGTTATGTATGTATGTATGTATGTATGTATGTATGTATGTATGTATGTATGTATGTATGTATGTATGTATGTATGTATGTATGTATGTATGTGTGTGAGGCGTCCGTCCACTCAAATATCTTGAGAACCGCAGTACTTACTTATTTGATATTTGTTGTGTATATGAAAAATATGATTTTGAGAAACTTCTTTTTTTAATTTGTTGATATTGTTGAAAATATGCAAATAAGCACCAAAAAAGGCGTTTTTGGTAAAAATCTTCTCCTTCATAACCGCTAGTCATACGGCTTTGTTATTTGGTATACAGGTCCCTAGATATAACCCAACTTAGATTTGTTCAAATTGTGATGAAATATGCAAATCTGTATTTTTAAGGAATTTTTTTGGTCATTTTTGGTCAAAACTTTATTTCACCAAAACCGCTCGTCTGACAGCTTTGATACTTGCTATACAGGTTCCTACAGATAAACTAAATATGATATATTGATTATGTGATGAAATCTGCAATTTTGTATTTTTGGTGCAATTTTTGCTATTTTTGGTCCAAAAATGTGTTTCTCAAAAACTACTTGTCTGATGCCTTTGATGTTTGGTATACATATTCCTAGGGGTTGTCTTAGTGTGATATATCGTAATTTGATGAAATTTTCAATTTTTGTATTTTTGGGTCAATTTTTGCCATTTTTGGTCAAAATATTTGTTTCCCAAAATTTACTCATCTGATAGCTTTGATATTTGTTATACAGGTTTCTAGGCTTTATCTTAATGTAATATATTTAGATTATGATGAAATCTTCACTTTTGCATCTAATTTTGCCATTTTTGGTCAGGCCATCCTGAAATGAGCTATCAAAGATATTCACCTTCTTCATCAATACATGTGTCACAAATAGTTATTCTCTACATAACACAGCAGAGCTCTGTCAACTATTGGGAGGCTTGTTCATTTCAAAACCGCTGGTCACACAAGTTTTAACATTTGGTTTACAGGTCCCTAGGATGACCTTAGTGAGATAATTTCATACAGTCAGGAAATACTTAATTTTGTATCCATGTCTATAGTAGCTTCAGGGACTTTGGCCCTATGTTTACAGTTTAGCGTATCATTTTGTCATGTGTATACATATTTCTGCCTGTCTGCGTCCGACTTTCTGTCCACTTGTGCCCGTCCCGGCCGGATTTGTCATGATAATGTACTCTCTTAACTGAGTTCGCGCCTCGAAAATGTAAGGCACGTCATTTTTTCCTCAGACTTTCTTCAAGCAAACTTGCAACCATTCTCTTTCAAAATCAAGAATAAATATCAAGGGTCACGGACCAAAATTTGGTAGTGAAGAAACAATTTACCCGATATTTACAGATATTTGGAAATTCAAAATGGCGGCCATCCCTGTGCTGTCTACTTAAGCAAATAAAATTCCCGATTTTCATAAGATTATATGGGTGAAAACTTAACTTACTCAATAATCTTCGAAATGAGACCCCACAAATGGTAGACCAAAATAGAATCGTAAAAGTTTAGGAGTCAGACTAATTGCCACCAAGACGCAATCTTCTAACTGAACTGAACGCACTTCGCTATATTTGTTGGGACCTTTGTGCTTCAAGCTCTTTAAGCACAGACAAATAGAAACAGACTGGCAACGGGTATTGTTCAAGGCGTGAAGCGGTTACTTAAGTCATTCGTGTTCGCCTCGCCTCAGGTAGCTCTCGCCTCGCTTTTCCGAAGAGTGCCGACCTTGCACCCTTCGGTAGTTTCCGGGTTTTCGCCAATTTTTAAGCGAAAGTATGTTCGGCAAAGTTTGTGTTATTGTTGTCATGTGGTGCTGAGAGGAATCGGCATACTGGCGAAAACGGTAAAGTTTTGAGCTTCGGGAAAGTGAGTTTTACCATTTTAAAAATTCCTCTCACATTTTTAAGAATATATAATAAGTGTGTTTCAACCAAATTTTAAAATCTCCTATCGATGCTGTCTGGTTTTACTCAATGGTTAACGGTCAGTCATATCGTCTATTAAAAGTTGGTCATTGAAGGACGTGTTTATGAAACTGCGGGCGTGTTATGTTTTGATTGGCGTGAAGCAGTATTTCTGCCCTGAGCGCTCACAAAGTAAGTATGGTTGCTACGCGACTGGCAGCACGATGCCATTTCGTCGTACTTTTTGCATAATCTCGTGCAATTATCAACCGCGAACAGAGGTCTCAAAAAATCTAACACCTGTGAAGCTCATTTTAATATAAAAAGGCCATAGTCTACCGAGACGACCATGGAACAAAAGCCATGCCGCGTTGCTAGTCTGTTTCTTCTATTTGTGTGTGCTTTAAGGTAGAACGCGCTTCTGGGAACAGATATTCGGAATCTCAAACTTTTAAAATTCTTTTCTGATCTCTAACTTGTGGAGGCTTACTTTAAGCTCTTGGTGTAAGAAATATTTTCACCGTCTTGGGTTTTCGAAAATCCAAAATGTTATTTGTCTCCATAGAGTTAACAAAGGGATAGCAGCCATTTTGAATTTCGTTAAGTCTCGGGTAATTTGTTTCTGCAGTACAAGAATTTGCACAGTGATCCCCGATTTTTATTCTTGATTTTGAAAGAGAATGGTTAAAAGATTCATTGAGGAAAGTTTGAGCAAATGTTAGGTCTTTCACTTTCGAGGCGCATACTCCTTTAAAGTCAGCACTCACCAGTGCATCTAGTTGGCTCGGGATCTCGGCTCATATGTGGGTATCGTTGAGTACCTATCAGCATACATTACTTCACTCGTACACACGTTGCGTCAGCCCCCCCTCCTCTAAATGATTGGGGCAGTCTGCAGTTTGCATCGAGACTTAATCACATGTATTCAAACACACACACGTTTCATTTCATCCTGAAATCTTACGTAAAGAACTAGATAACTGTTTACTGGTAGTGTTTAGTTAATTGTTTGGATGTTTCAAAAGACAAAGTTACCCCGGAGTCACCTTCAACTCTGACCTTTCACCCTGACCTTTGAACTTCGCAATTGCTAAACGTCCCCAACGCAGACAGGCAATAGGGCGAGAGCCTGAGTGTCAAAGTAACAAACAGTCGCATAAGTCTGCATATATATAAGTTGTGATGTCATGAGTGACGTATTGAATGTTAGTCTTTGCACTTAAAACTTGGCACTTTTCACTGAACTGTTGTTGTTGTGAGATTTGTTTGGAAATTTTGAGCAGGCTAGCAATCGTTTCACTCAATTACAGGGATTTGAGGATTTTTACTAAGGATTTCAAGTATTCAAAAGGAAGGATTATAGAAGTGGCAGGGGCATGGGTATGTTGTTTGATACACTTTTTGTACACACAATTTAGTAATAGTTTACAGGAACAAACATTTCTCTTTGCTTATTCACTCATCAGCATTCTTCCAGAATTTCTGATTCCGGTTTTGTCAGTCAGTCAACGTCATGGCCTACAATATATACCAGTACAGTTTGCACACTCGTGAATGCGCGCCACCCTGATAGAAATAAATGTATAAGCCTGTTACTGTTGAAATATATTCCCGCCTTTATCCGTTGCGGTGCTAGCTTTGTTTCGCATTGAGTATTTTGGTCGTAGGCTCACAGAAATTATGTTGAATGATTGTGAATTGCTTTTTTATTCTGAAATACGGCTTCAGATCAACGTGTGTCACTCCCCAACGGATTCACGCGCGATGTGAACTGTGAAAATATGAGGCAAAAAATTAGAACAGTGCACACTCTTCAAATATGTTCTTTGGATTTTGCGTCCATTAAAATCTGCAAGCAATTGGCTTCACGAGAATGCGTTATCAACAAGGACATCTGACGGCAAAATGTCGAATAGTGCTTCTCCCCCCCCCCTCTCTCTCTCTCTCTCTCTCTCTCTCTCTCTCTCTCTCTCTCTCTCTCTCTCTCAGAAACACCGCATCGGAAACATTGCAAAAGTGCTGTCACAAGATATCTTGAACCACGTTAAGTCACGTGCACTTATGACGAAATTATCATGTCACAAATATGTGGTTGCCGGCGATCTTGACCGACCCATGTACCTATAACTTTCAAACCATCGTGTTAAATTGAGAGTAAGTCTGCGTGTGCGTCTGTAATTTTTGATTTGTCATCTCTCTGTTGATCAAATAGCAATATATTGACCTTTGACCTCTTATCTGTTCGGAGTTTTCTGTTAGCTGTGCTCCTTCAAGGTCGCCAGAGTTGAACAAATTTTTTTTCCAGTCATATTCCTGTACATAAAATAAGTGATACTAGGTAAAACAATACAGACGAAATAACAAAAATAATGTTCATATATGCCGGTGAATAAAGAACAGATATTGAAATTTGGTGTTTAATGTTGATATTTTTGTCGAGACAAATTTTGCCCTTTTAGTTTAATTCGTAGTTCTTAAGTCTGTCTGTCTGTCTGTCTGTCTGTCTGTCTGTCTGTCTGTCTGTCTGTCTGTCTCTCTCTCTCTCTCTCTCTCTCTCTCTCTCTCTCTCTCTCTCTCTCTCTCTCTCTCTCTCTCTCTCTCTCTCTCTCTCTCTCTCTCTCTCCGCAGCGAACGGTCTGCTTACAAAATTCTTAAAGTCCCAAAGACAACTTAATCATACGTATAATTTCGAATAGACAGTAAACTACAAATTTTCGTCACATCTTCGATATTTGATGAACTGGCAAGACAATTTTCTGTGCATGTACGTGTGTAGGTCCATTTTCAATGTTATGTCTGCATGCAAGCGTTTTACTCTCAAGAAGGCAAACTAAATGGGTAAAATGGTCACGTGATCCTGGCGTCGCGTTCAACTAAGTTAATTGAGAAAAATTGTTGATACTCCCGCCAAGCACAGCAAATGTATCAGTTCTCTGTGTCTACAAACGGACCTATTTAGATAATGACAGGCGGAGTGGTTTTGCTCTCCACTGTTAGCAGATTGTCGCAGTAAAAGCTAACTTTGAAAAAAAAAACCGGGAAGGCGAGAGAGGCGTTAGACAACAAGCGGGCCACCTGAGCCAGGCCGTGAAGCAATTTCACCCCCTTTTAAATCGAGGGGTAATTTTGTGCCAAATTTTAAACGTTCCGGATAATGATATGTTTTCTACGCTCAGATTTGCCAGTGAGATTTGAGGTGTCGTCTGCTGAGTTGTCACAACGAGGTGCCCGGCGCGAAAGTGAGAAAGTGATGCAAAACAATGCCGACACTAACAACATGAAAGCCTGTCTGAAAATAAAATCTTACTGTCCGTATGTCTGCCCTGATAATTGGCGTGGTTTGTGTTTCAAAGGCAGAGGTACTGGCATATGGATTTGGCAATTGGCCCTAAGCAGGTTAAAAGAAGAATATGACGAACAATATGGGCAAGGTCTGAGGAAAAAATAACTCGTAAAACCTATCAGAAAAGTTAAACCAACAAACAAAGCCATGAATAAAACAACATCTATCATTGTAAGAATAGCCTGGTGTTTTCAAAGCGGGTCCAATTTTCCACCCTCCACGTTGAGGCTATATCGTAGACCACTCGCATTACCGGGGGTAGGGCTTGCATAAAGGACTATACATCTTCTGTGGGCTACAGCGCCTGTTTGGGAGATGACATACGTGAGGGGAGAATTACCATGCGAGAAAATATATCCCCCATCACACTGGTGGAGGGTGCGTCGCGCGCTGAGATCCGTACAGTGACAGTGTAAATTGAGATGGATCGTGTAGTCAGACAATGGAGCGAGCACATTTATACAACTGCCGCGTATTTTCGTGTTCTGCGATTGCACTTCGCCGACCGCACAGAGACCCTCATGCGCGGCTGTCTGTTCTGTTCACTGCCGCGCACGCTGTCGCCTGCTTCTTGACAAAGCCATTTTGATCTAGATTTGCACATCTGTAGTAAATTGGGACAGAGGTCGTCGACTCACGTAAGACCATTGACTCTGCTCATGAGCAGACTCCGTCACGAGAACACGGCTTCTATTTTTAATAGCGCGTTCTCATTGAGCCTCGATTCTGAAGTGAGTGATAGGATATGCGGTGACCTGAGTTGACCCCAAAGTACTGTCCAACCCTATAAACCGCGAGCTGTTGTAATGAAATCCCCGACAAACAAATTACCCTCAAAGACTCCTTATTTCTTTTGTTTTTCCCCCTGTTTTCTTTACTTGACGTTTGGCTCGAAATTGCCGCCAAAATTGTGATCAGTGAACCGTCTATGAACGGCATCTAAGCCCTCTATACACGGGTTCAGTTCGACTCTGTTCGACGCGTGCTCCGGGGGGCACTCCTGCTAAGCGGAGACCATGCCGTTTCGCTAAGTCAACCGCAAATTAATTTTCGCCAGTCCACCAGTCAACCGCTATTATGGCTACACTCAAATTATCGAAAAACATTATCGGTCCTATGGCGGCGAGTAAGAGACGAGTCTCTGATGTCTCCCATTGTTAGTAGCAAAGAGAATCGACTACGTTATGTTCTGAGCATGTTTGCTTCACAAGGTCGACTTATATCCCGTCTTTTTGGTGATAACGGGATTACTGGGTTTCTGTTTCGGTAATTGTCAACGATTTAGAAGCTGATTCGAATGTCATCTCCAATGTCTCTCTCTCTCTCTCTCTCTCTCTCTCTCTCTCTCTCTCTCTCTCTCTCTCTCTCTCTCTCTCTCTCTCTCTCTTTCTCTCGTACACATACATACACACACGAGATTTCTGTCCCCACCTTCTAGTATATCAATCACACTGGGAAAATGATGTCCCATGTAAAGATTGAATTATTAATACCTGTATATTTCCCATGATGAGTGTATTCGCATGAGTATCAATGTGTCTGATTTGCCGAAATAATATCCGTGTTACTGTTTTGTTTGGATTCCGTATTTTGTCTTTTCGCTTATGGTGCTGTGTTCACAATATACCAGGCACATTCTTTCAATTCGCTTTGGGAACAGTTTTGAACGCAAAAAAAAACACACTCTTGGTGAGGCAAATCGTTCGGCAATTTTTCCTCTGAAAAAATGATAGCTTGACAACAAGTGAAAGATAAATCGCCCGCCTTTTTCTCATAATCCTGACAAGGGAAAATAAGCGATACAAGTCGCGTACTTTTCAAATTACCACTGTTTTCCAATTACCAACAAGCCAGAGATACATCCATTGAGACGTACTATAGTGTATTGAAAATGATGGAAGGTGGCACTAAGTGTATGCTCAACAATAAAAAATGGTAAAATCAACGGAGAGGTCCCATTTTCTGGGATACCCGCGCGTGCTCTGAATCGGAAGTAGGGAGAACGTGTAACACGCACACCCAGGGTCTCTATCCCCGGTCTCTATTCCGGACAGTCTGTCAGTCCTCCTGTCGCTTTCTGAGCTGTTTACTGTTCATGCAGACCGATTCAAAAGTAAGTTTCACCCTGAAATTAAACTTTGCCGCCAAAATCCTTGTCGTTTTCTGTCGTGTATGAGGAATTGTCCTGTACCTGTGTCTTGATTTATTGCCACGAAGACATAGTACAATCTCCTTCACTCGTAGATAGTAAGTCACAATTTTTTCTAAGATAATCATGTACAATAAATATTGGAGTCTTAGTAAGATTTAATGCACTATTCAGGGAATTTTCTGCTAACGACGAGTGCATCCACACTCAGTGATTTGCATAGTTTTGGACAAAAATCAAACGTTCCGGTTGTTCACAGACTGTTTGATGTCAGCTCAGTCTTCCACCGATGACTTTGTACTGAATGTTGGGTTGCCGATATACCTGTTGGTAACATCTCTCTCCCCTGTCTTGTCTGGAGTCGTTCTAATACATTACAGTGTGTGACGTCACACGACAAACCAGTGAGCAGACAGTTTAATCATTGGCCGCCGAAAAGCTACCATCGGGGGCTTTGCGTCAAGGAAGCATACACTTGATCAATTTCTGCCGCTAACGATTTCGCAAAGTGCAGATCTTAACAGGAAGCGAAGTTTTGAACTGCTGTCTGCTGACGCCTTGTGTGGAGAGAGCCTTACAAATTGTGTGTAGTCATCGAATTGCTAGAGGGACAATTCAAATCTATTGAACTTGAAAAGAACTTGTTGGATGCGGAAATGATGGATCACTTGAGGCTACTTTGTCACGAATGACGCTGTCAAATTTGCTTTGTGGCCAAATTACCCCTGGGTCCGATAGCGGTTACAATGTCTAACAATTGCACTCCAGAAAGGAGATTCCCTGGTTGTCACTCGAACAATGAAAACAATTTTCAGCTTGTCTGCAGGAAATGACGTAGCATAGCCAAAAAGAGTGCGACATTATAAAGAAGTTTATTGATATTTTTTCTGTACATTGAAAATGTTGTCGACCGGGGTGCATTGCAGAAAAAAACAACTGCGCTGTTTCCTTCGACAATCAAAAAATACAACCCTCGGTGTTGTTGAACTTTGCATGCAAGTTTCTTCCTGTGCAGACGACAGCGTTTTGGCGCCAAAATGCAACAGAGAACGTAGAAGCTTGCCTACAAACACACACAACGCATAAGGCCGAGCACTACTGACAGGCGCCAAATTCATTTGGATTTTACAAACTCCAACTTTGTATTAAAATAAGCAAGGAAAAAGTACTTTATTTATTCACAAAAAGTGCAGACACGACAATAAGCTATCTACTGTTTGTGCTCTACATAAAATAATTAGTAACACAACCCGTAAATTCAAGTTCGTTATATTTCCTAAGCTAAAGCAAGCACTCCCTGTACAGCATAAGCGGTTTTCTCACAATTGTGCCTTTTTAAACCCGTTTACCCCAAAATTTCCACAGCATTGGAATAGCCCCGGTATATTCTATAAAAAGAGCTATTCCATACACAGGAAAATGGGGAAAATAGAGATCGACAAAATTAGCATAATTACATAGAATGAAAAATGTAATATGTCCAGTACATCTTCTTTTCAAAACTTAGGAAGACTGGTTTCTCCATTTTAAAGTTCAAAAGATTTTTCCCGCGCAATGTTAACAATAAAACGATGGGAAATGTGTCTCAACACGACGTTCCAAGGTGTACGCCAGCTAGCTTGTAGCTACAGTCGGTACAAGATTGTTTGGCAAAAGACAATTGGCGCCAATTGGCGTGATTTCTAGAGATACTGTTTCGTCCGTTTTCGGACGACAGAGCGAGCGGTGGACAAAAAAGCACGTCTACATGACCAGACACGTCTACCATCAGGTTTGCTGCCATAAAATGCTGTACAATACAGTTGTCTCTCAATAGATTGGCAGCCATTTTGAAGGGAAAAAATGACGTCACACACCCTTTAAGTATCTGGCGTTACTGCGAACATACGCCATCCACGCCATTTCTCTGATCAAAACCAAACTTATACAAAACTTAAAATAAGAAAAATAAAGGCGGTGAAAAGATTTATATGGAAATGTTATTAACATACTTCCGAAAATGATGACAGATATCCAGGGTACTCAAAACGTATCACGTGATAAAAGCTAGCTATATTTTCGTGTTGACATTTATGTCCTTTGATTTTGTCATACTCTTTCAACAACCATTTTATTATACAGCGAAGTACGAAGCAAAAACAAAATTTAGTCGCCGTCTTTTGTATGCTCACAAAATTCATTACAATTGTTTGGATTATTGTATATTTAAACTGTCGGAGCAGACGACACATGTCCTGGGTTGGTACTTCAAGGTTTGAAATAACTGGGTTCAAACCGGACAGTTTATAATACAGTCAGATATCAGTTCAGGATATTTCATTTCGACGAAAAATGAACTGAGTTATAATAATACTCGTGTTTTAATCTCGCGTTTTAAAATAGTCTTTCAATGGATCAGAGAGATTGCGTTTCTGTGATTTTGTTTCTTGAGTTTCATTCGTCTGTTCTGGAACCATATCTTGACTTGTCTTTCGGTTAGGTTCAGTAGTCGAGAGATTTCTACCCGCCTTTCCCGCGTCAAATACATGTTGAACAGAAATTCCTTCTCCAACTCCAGCGTCTGGAACTTCGTGTAGGGGCAGCGTTTCTTCCGACCCGATGCTGACGTCATCCAGTTTGGCGGGTCGCCACCGTCGTTCGGTGACCCAGCTGATCCTGAAATGAAAATAAATGTAGCGATAAAGTGACTGATGAAAAATGTTGTCTGCCCATCATTTTTTATGAAAAGTTGCCATATAGCATCAGATTATGACAAAATAAGCACGTATTTATACCAGTAATATAATAAATTAAGCTCAACTGCTAAAATGACTGGTAGCATGTTTTGTGACAAATTACTGTGTCACTGTCACTGAATTCAGCTAATACTTGATCTGTTCTATTTGACACAAGCTGGTGAACCTAAAATCTTCCAACCGTAGCTGACCTTATTTTCGTTTTCAGTTTATCACGGACCTATTATCTTTCACTTTGAACACCCCCTCCTTGTACAGAATACCCTTGAATGGGTACTACTATTATTAAACCGTAATTCAACACAGCAGAAAATGCTTTCCAAATATATGTTTTGCCATTTCGTGGGAACAGGATTTTGCTGGCTATCTGACGATGCATATGAGTACTTGGATGATAACATGTAAATATAAAGCATGCGAATTATAAAAATTTCATATGTTGGTATGTATGTATGTATGTATGTATGTATGTATGTATGTATGTATGTATGTATGTATGTATGTATGTATGTATGTATGTATGTATGTATGTATGTAATGTATGTATGTATCTATGTAATGTATGTATGTGTGTGTATATCTGTGTGGTATGAAGTCAGTATAGGGCGAAAGCAACAAGTAATGGTCTCTTCGAAAGTACGAATAAAAATGCCAAGAATACGGAAAAAAAAAAGTTTTCGGGTTATTGTAACGCGAACAGACCGACGTTGGATCTGGTTATGATGGCACATTTTTCAAATATACTCTTTGACTTAATTTGTAGTTAAATTTTCACTGAAATGTCTACTTATGGCTTTACTTAGTTGAATATAAACTTTTTATTTCCTGTATTGACTGCACAAAAAACGAGGGATGATATTCACTTTTAACCACGCTATCCGACAAAGATCGTTGAAAAGTGTCAATTTATACGATTTGGGATAAAAGTAAATGAAATATGGTAAAATACTGCATCCTCTACCCCGTGTAAAGTCATGCTGTTTTAAAATTCGTTTACAGCTTGATTTTTACTGATCTTTGCAGAAACCGGCCATATATATTGTGAATGAAACGCAAATTTATCTTATTCAATAAAGTAAAATTCACAACATCTGTTTGGCGCTCTCATGATCAAGTGGTCGTTTGCGTTTTGGTAGCTCTCAGATCTGGCCGAACAAGTGGTACGGGACGGCCTCGTTCCCTTGCTGGCATTTTAAAGACATAAATCTAACTGGGATGATTTTCTGCGGCTTTAACGAGTTTATCGTCAATAAAATACCCGAACCGTGATCATTGGGGTCATAAATATATCGTCATAACGCTGCCTGACAATATGGAATTGTGTTCTGCGCGGACGATAGTCACATTACGTCCACGTCTCGGTCGATAATTGCTCCATCTGCGCATGTCAGTGTCAAACGCTATGCGATAGAGCGGGAATTCGCACTGAACTTTGTAGTGCTGTCGTTTCACAAGTGAAAAATTAGTCTACGTGAGCATGTCTTCTTTTTTTCCTACGATTGAAATGTATATAAGATACATAGGGTGTATATATATATATATATATATATATATATATATATATATATATGTCATATGTATATGTCATATATATGTATATATATACACAAAATGTATACAATGTATATATATATATATATATATATATATATATATAATATATAATATATATATATATATAAGTATGAAGATGTCCTTGTGGGAAATTACAGTGCTCGATGCTAAAGCAGAGCGTTGAGTCAATATATTACATATATATATATATATATATATATATATATATATATATATATATATATATATATATATATATATATATATATATATATATATATATATATAATGAGAAACTAGCGGCAATATTTACACAATTCTAGCGACGATCAAGGAAGGATGAAAAGTCGCTGATGGATCCCATTAAAAGTTCCGCCGCGGTGTTAGAATAGATGTTGATAGAACGGCTGATATGATTGATGGGCAAAGGGGTCGAGCTAATCTTGACCTGTATTAATACGATGAATTAGCGAGCAAAATCTGCGTCCCCGTTTCTTTACCTTGATACACACTCACGGAAGGTAAACAGTGTGACGTCATGCAGCCCTGTGACCGTGCGGCACGAAGAAACACGCGCATGGGCAGCGGACCCATCATGTTACATGTTTACAATTTCCAAGCGAAGAAGTTTATTTCTGACGGACAACGTTTGGTAGTCATGGCGCCTTGTCAGAGGGCAAACGTTCTGAGAAGTTTAGTTTTTTAGATTCGATAGACCACGGAAAGGCCCCTGCCCTCATCGTCACACCTCAGAGGATTGCGTAAATTGCCTTTGTATCATCCTACATACCGACAACGATACACGACAAGACATGTCATAAATGACGTCATACGGTTTGAATTGTGCAATATTGGGTTTGAACATGTTGCATTGTTTGGCGAAAATCATTATGGTGTGATTGTATGTTATCTGGTCTGATGAGATGAAGCGAGGCTCTACATTCATAAATACATGATCGACGCAGTGTTTCGCTTCAAAATCCTAGTATGCAAAAAAAAGTCTGGCTGCTTGGTCACGTGACTGTCCCTGTGTATTGTGTGATATGGTATAATATTAGGATCGAAGTGTCTGCCATTAGGCCTATTTGGACTCAATTCATAACTTCTGAGTTTCCATGATTTCAAACAATGCCAAGTAAGCCAAAGCGACGACACTGTACAACCTTCACGCAAATTTCTGTCAAATGAAAAGGGCAAAGTTAGGGGAAATGTTCACTTTTCGGACAACTTTGGTAAATTGTTTATTGTTTACTATTTCAGAAATTCCTCCTTCCTGTAGGTGTCCGGAAACATTGTGACCGAGAGTTTTGCAAAACATAACGTTAACACACCGAGTTGCAACAAAAAAGAGAAACCTGAGTACCATGATTTCAGGAACCTAACGGAACTATTGGGGGTTAGTGTGACTGTACTACCTACACTATTACACTGCAACTTGCGTGACAAGTACAGAAAAATTACACTTGACACTCACATCATACCATGCATTGATGATATTCAAGTTCATGGGTGATCCTATACAGCTGTGCCATTTGTTTTCAGTCATGAGAAAAGCTCGTGGAGAGACGTCGTCCGTTTATACACACTGGTGTAATAGTTTAAAATGGATTACGGGGCCACGCCGTAAAGTGAAATCGTACGTGGAGAGCGCGGGAACGTGTTCTTCTCGTATTTTCGTCACGGGCTTCTTAATTAACGTATCCTCGTGAACGAAAATACATCTCCCAAATGCCCTTGTGTAATAATTTTACATTAATACGTCGACCTCTGTACACTTCATAACTCAATCTCTCGGCAAATATTCTTTGTCTTGCGCTTTTTTCTCGCGCCCAATCTGTCTCCACGATTTTTCTTCGTTTGCTAGTGTGTCTCTTGCTTTGCCTGTCTCGCGCCAAAATAGTGCACATCAAATTTTCAGCATAGAAGTCAGCGATGAAAAGTGGCCGCTTCTCTCGAAGTGTAATGGTTCTTTGAAATGGATTTTTCCATCCTCGGGAAAATGTGCTCGGGTAACAGAGCCATGATTGATCACAGTTCAGGAAAGCGGAGCATGAAGACGACTTAACAATGGAAAAAAGGTAGTAGCAGCCTTCTGATAAATGAAAGCGAAATTAAAAAAATAAGACAAATGAACGCCAGGATGGAACTGTGATGAATTTGTTTTTGAAATCCAATTTTACAAAACGCATTCTTAATCCATTAGTGGATGGGGCTGGGACTCTATCAAGTCAATCTGTCTGTATAATTTGAAGATAATTAGAGCTGATATTAAGACAAATTAAAGCAATTCGAAGGGTAGATTTGTGATGTAGGAAGATCATTAAGATAGGCGAATCCTGGCTTAGGTGTACCTCGCCTCATAATTGCATTTCGTTGCCGAGCCTTACATTTTGTTGTTGATCTTAATATAGCACTCAATCAGCGACAACGATTACCACTAACACGGGTGAGCACTCTGGCGAAACCATCGTGTCCTCCCAGTTAACCGATTGAGACAATCGGTCGGGAGTTCTGAAACATCTTTTGGTCGTAAATTATAAAATTTGAACAACCACACTCTGAAAACGGTCCCGCCAATCTATAGTAGTAGATTTTAATTTATTCCCGCCAAAAATTTGACAAATTTCACCGAAAAATGGTACCGCACGACGAAATCTTTAGGGCGGGAAAAATCAAAGCGTCTCCCAGACTGCCCGAACAATAGCTTAAAATATTGGCCAGCTTTAGCTTCACTGACAATGCATACTGGCAAAACGATTTACGGTGAAATATGTATTATTTCCTTGTCGGTACGAGATCAAAGTGTGAACACCCGACTGGAGCTATGAATCTTCGGAACTATGATGTCGTTAGAACTGGTGAAGCAGCAAGACCACTCCAGTCGACAAGGTCAGAATGGCCCAGCTTACAACCCACGTAACACGTCCCTCCGTAAAACTCTCCTCGATTTTTTCCCCATAATATCGTCTGCGCTCTAAGTATGATGTCATTTCCGCGTATTCCCGCGGGAAGCATAATCACCGTTGAATAGCCATATACATGAATTTTGAATAACAGATAGCCTGCATTCCGGTAATACATACTAAGAGGCGTTTCGGATTTGTTCATGGCGTAATCAAAACCCCGTCACTCAAGTTTTTCCAGTATTTATGAAGGCATCCTCTCACTTCTGAATAATAGAGACAAAAATAGTCTCCTACAAATGCTGTTCTCAGTTTAGCTAAACGGTAGACCAAAACTTTGTCCAAAGCACTAACTTTTTATGTCTGCCATGAAATCAAAACACAGGCAGATTATGTAAGAGTAAATTGTACCCTGGGATTTCGATTTACATCTAAGATTTACCGTAACAAAACATAATTATGACGTCGATCTGGGACATACATCAAGTGGATTTTTAAAAATTCCCCCGAGAGAAGGCATCGATTGAAATAGTTTTAAGAAAAGATCTTACTGTTTCGACTTGATGACGGCTTTGTATCGATTTAATACTTAGAGTTTGCGACCAAACATGGCCGAACATGTTGAACTTATCGATTTGTGCAATCATTAGCTCGGTAGAGTTGTCTTGGTTTAAGTTAAGAACGAACTTATTTTCACAGGATCTTGACAAAATAAAGTTAGAACTTTCTATTGAGTTACTTGGTGTACTGTTGTGCCAATAAACTTACTTATTTCACTGAAGATCTACTTAAACGCTGCGTTTTTTGCACCATTTCTGTATTTCAAAAGTGTGCAAGCGTATAACATTACATCAGTGAGGGAAGTTTGCTAAACTCTAGCTTATTCTCTGACTTTTCCGAGTGTGCGACTATCCCAGAACCAACAATAACGAGAGACGCGAAAACTTGACTAAAATGGAGGCAGTATAAAAGTGGGTAACAGCAAGATGCCACAGAATTGGAGTTAAACATGCTGGAACCCTGACTGTCTTTAAAGAATAAATAAAGATTTTTAGTAATTTGGTAAATCTTCTTGTCTAAATTCAAAGTAAATCTTAATTCCAGATTGAACTTCAAAGATTAAGGCATTAACCCTAACCAGTGTGTTGCAGTGACTGGCAGAGAAAGGCGACTGATGCTGACAAAACTACCGTAACAGACAGTTCCGTGTAAAACGTTACTATGTACACTAGTTTTGGTAGACTGAAAAAGCGTAATACACGCAGTAGCCCGGGTCAATAATTCACAATTATTGCCCTGTGGGTCCAAATCTCCTGTGCGATTACGTCTATTAGACAACGAATTAACCTCTGTTCTGGTATCAGGTCGCTCTCGCGTACAAACTTATTTATTTGGTAGAATTTCGGACTATGATTTTTCCAATGATCTCCTTCCAAAGCCAGACAAACTCAATCAAACGCTCCAGAACAAACATCCGAGTTACGCGTCTGAGCCTCTGTTCAAAACTTAAAATACAAGAGGACTCGATAAATTATAACTAGCAATTCGACTCACTCACACTCTCTCTCTCTCTCTCTCTCTCTCTCTCTCTCTCTCTCTCTCTCTCTCTCTCTCTCTCTCTCTCTCTCTCTCTCTCTCTCTCCTCCTTAAAATAGGAGACGTGTACAGATCGAATTATACCTACTTCTTTTAACAACAGCCAACTATTTGCCAAATTGTAACCTCTGAACTGCCACATATCTGCTAATGTCCTTACAAAAAAGTTTGAAATTATTACAGCGCGTCCCTTAACACAGTATATCCACATATAATGATAATACAGCCACGAGATGTTTTGAAAAAGTAAGCGGCTTAAATATGTAATTCTTTCAAGAACCTGATGCCTTAATTTAAATGCCCAGTAGTGGGACGATCAAAGTGTAAAACGTGCGGGTAGAGATAACTTTTAGTCGGGAATGTTGTCGGTATAATTAACAAAAACAGATCTCTCCCAGTTGTTTGTTTTCATTGCAAGTGGCCGGGCTGTACTTGTCGTAAGACAATGAAGTGATTTCATGCACCCTTCGTCTGTTACATCAGTCGCCAGATCCAATTTGCAATTTATTTAGGCTTCGACAAACTTGGTATGTCTGTCCTTGTGTTTAATGGCACAGTTGAAAAGGAACCGCTCTTAATCAAATTACCCACTTCGATAAAACAGGTAGATTAATCAAGTTAATTGCTCTAATTAAACTGCTTTACACGGGTCTGGAAGTAGTCAAAAGTATTACCGAAAAGGGCTTCTGCACCTGCTAATTCTTCTATCCGCCATTTTTATTGAGTTGACGTATTTGTTTTCGCAATCTGTTCTCGTACAAGGGTACACTTTTGTTTCTGTAACACGTGAGGAGTCTGTCGTTAGGTCACTTCAGTAACGGAAAATAATGCGACGCCTGGCGAATTTCTATGCTCGGCTCGTAGAATGAATCGGCTGATTTTGTTTTGTTCCGCACAGAAAGGATTGAAGCCAGCAAAAAAACTTTGCATTTCTGACTTTTGGTGTAATCGGCCATTAACGTTAACAATGCTGGACAAGCCAGCTCAATATCAGTCTGTACATTCACTGTGACACAGCCATTTTCCTAACGGTGACCCGTTCTGTCATTATCTGCGATAATACAGTAGAAGCACACATGCTCAACACGCGATTTTTAACAATTTGTAACTGTTTCAATGTATTAAATGGCAGATGACTTGCAATAGCCACATGGACCCTTCTGAACTAGAATCCCAATGTAGACAAATTTTGACAGTTATCTATACACTTGAATGCACGTTTCGGCGGTTCGAATTGGATACAAAAAAATAACGTAAAATCCGTTTTGTTATTCAAGTATTTTGGTGCAAAGTCACCGTTCTTTTAATAATACGAGGGCATATCAACGCATTAAATGCAATATACGAAGAAGACTGGTGTAAATACAAATCCCGACGCGAGCGGGACTCTCCTCCCTCGCACTCTATACTGTTCGGTTTGCCTGTTTGGGGATATAGTGCCAATCTAACAGTGAGCACATACGGAGCACGAAGCATTCAATGCCATCATTTTTCGATTTCATAACAAAGAACGTTGAAAGGAATCAATCGCGACAATAAGTTGGAACAATCGCGCGCTTTATTTTTGACGACCGACAAAATGTGACAACATCGTAAGCGTGGCTGCGCGCGGTGACAAATAACATGAGGGCAGGGTAGGTCTGTACTCCACGTATAGAAATGATGGAACCGGGGTCGTACTGTGCACTAGGGCCACTATGCATACAAGCAAACTGCAGCTGCTCTCATTATTTCTGGAAATTACATAAGATGGGGCAATAAAGACGTTACTCAGGAATATCTCACATACTTGCCAGGCAGTTAAGGCCCTGGTTGAATTTGTGCCACCGAGAATTGTACTTTTTCTCGCATCTTTCATAGGTAAACACGAAGCCTGCAATGTTGTAGGCGGAACGCCCCTATCAGGTTCAGAATATACGGCATTGCTGTCTGCACTATACCGGTAGAAAGAAAAAAAAACGCGTACGCCGGGTATTGTTGGAGTTTGATATTTGCCTTAGCAGATTACAGACTGTAAATTTTGCAGCCGTGAGTAAGGACGGAGATTGTTCGATGCGTACGGTCTGCTGTTAATTCAAACGGGGCCCGGTGAAACGAGTCGACTCGGGTAGTTAAGTGCAGGGCAACCGAATAAAGGGAATACATAAAATGAGGCATGGACACATAAAAATGTCAATGGCTAAGTGAGACGGGACAGAAAACTGCAATAGAATAATTAATGTGTAACACTCACCCTCGGTTTTTGTGCTTGTGGTAGTCGAGTTGTTGTTGTTTGTGGTGTTTTGGGTGCCATTCGTGCTGCCGTCGCTCTTGGCTGGCGAGTGACTCCCACTTCCAGTGCTCGTGGGACTGGTTGCAGCGATGTTGCTCGATGTTTTCGAGTTCTGCTGTAGTCTGCACGCCGATGACGGGGACGTGGAGTACGAGTTAGCGTTCTCGTATGTGTAGCCTGAGTATCGCTGCCTCTGCGCTAGGGAGTTGTATTTGAAATTGTTATGAAAGTCCACGTGGTGAATTGCTGACCCGTTGGTCGTCGAGTAACCGTTAGCGTGATACCGGTCGTAACTCTGTCTGGCGCTGAACGGATAGAAATTGGAGTTGGACGTCATAAGCGAAGAATCATAATTTTTCTGTGAGCCGATGAAACCGTATGGGTTAGTCTCGTACTCTTCATGGAGGCCGCTGACGGCTGCCATAGATGCGTAGTTCTGCTCCGTGCTGGGATAGTACCACGCGTTCGTTGTGTACGTATTCTGCTCGCCTGTCGTCGGGTACATATTTCCTGAACTTGGATGCATGTTCATACTCTGCGACGCCGACATCGAGTCCGCAGATTTCGGGATCAGCAAGCCACATTTCGAATCGATCGTCTGCGCCGTGTCCGGCGGACTCCTCAACAGACCCCCGCTTTCTTCCGAACTGATCAGCGAATTCACACAAAACGCAGAAGTAGTTGTCATTTTTTATGTCGGTCGTATTTTCACGATGGCCAGGCCAGTCAATTGAATGCCCCCAGTGATAAAACTGTATATGACCCTATATTTGCATAAAACAGAACAGAATAATTGTCAAATAGTGTCACGTGATGAAAATCATCCAATAATCACACATGAAATGTTATATTTCAAAATGGCCGACGCCCACAATAACACTATAACTAATTTACTTTCAAAGTAAAGCCAGTATTTCCCTGACTCGTAAATTCCAACACTTTCCCCTCCATATCGTTAACTTGGAAATGCTTCCCGCTCTTATTTTTTATTATAGATTCATAAATGTTGGCTCCGGTTGAATAAAGGCTTAGTATTTTTCCCCGGTTGGGACAAGTACCCACACTGGCCGGACGCGCTGCCGACTAATTCACTTGTAGGGATAGCCAATGGCGGACAAGGATATATGATCGCATCCAACTTTTTTCATATACAACCCAAGCCTGTGCGGGACATCAATTATTTCCAAAACACTTTTTGGGCCGAATATGGAATCATAAAAAGGTAGGCATGGCCACGTCAGCATTATTTTAAACTGACAGGGCACCGATTTTTCAAAACTTGCTTGCGGGGCAGTGAACTTGGCCCGGTCGAAAAGTCAAACGAATATGTGGTAACTGAGAGCTGTGACAGTCGCTTAGAGAAGACGAAATGCTGGTCACATTGATGTTTTCGGGAGACTTCTGTCATGATTGAGCCATCGTCCGGTAAAGAACTTGTCATTGAAACGATCCCATGCGAGGCTTTATGCGTGACGCACTCCATTCTACAAATTCTACCGCTAGAGAGCGGTCTGCCGTCAGTCGGCTCAGGCGCCCACTGGCCCTATTGTACTCGTTTTCGTGAATGGGTATTTTTCACTCTCAGTCGAAATGCGGCGTTTTTGTCGCAATGCCGTAAAATAGCTCGCTAAGGGGCATAACCTGTTTCGGTTGTTTATGAATTCATTTTAAAAATGTCTAACAACAATTTGACAGCAGTGTCGTGCACTGGCGTTCGTCACAAAATCTAAGAAAATTGGCGGTAAATGTGATATCGTTCCTCACTATAGAAGCTGTGTCAACTTTTTGACTGCTGCTCACAACCATTTTCCCCCTACTCATGTCGTTTGTCATGTTGAACACGTGAATAATCATACCTTCGGGCTTCCAGTGACTTTTTGTCGTGTCTGAAAACAAGGGTCCTCTGATTTTATTGTGGAAACAGCACAATCAGACGATATCAAGATATTTCCACCCGCAAGCTGTTTTCTTAGTTTTCCATCGTGTCGGCAGCTTTGATTAAGAGCGCGGAATTCGATATATATGCGCTAAAGTTTGTCTTTCGGCCATTTGAGAAATAAAACCGGTCCGAACGCCTGATTATTGCATTTGTCTGGTAAACAATACCGCTATACTTATACCAATATGTAAATAGGATAAACTTTGGTAGCTCAAAGTCGATGAAGACGTCTGCAAGTTGAAGGGATGTCAAACGAGATTATTAATTTTAAGCTTCCAAGAAACTATTCTGAATTCCATCAAAATTCTCTTCGCGCCAGGCCAACTTTGGCACTTTAACTCGTTGCATTACGATTGGACCGAAATCAATTAATTATGCAAAAATTAAATTGGTTTATGACCGTACGGTTGCTAGTTACCAGCATGATGGTCAATATTTACATATTTCCCTGGCGCTTCTGACTAACTTCTGTTTGAATTCACCGTCAACGATATCTGGCCCCCGTCTCAAGAAAATATTTGCAGAATGGCTGCTATTACCGTGTTTTCACTACACAGCTTGATCACGACCCTTGATAGCGAGGAAAAGTCAAATCTTAGAAAACTTTCGAACACTGGTACCTTTTTATCACAAAGCTTAGGATAAAGTCAAGATATTCAATAACTTACTCTTGTCGACGAACTCGCAAACACCACCCTCCCGTACACGAACACATCGATAAGCGTTTTGAGCAGTTCGTTTTGTTTTACAAGCCGTTCAATGTACTGACTACAATATACTCGCTAAATTCAACGAGTGAACGAATTTTCCTCAGGTAGATCGAGAAAAGCGCGTCGACGGGAGAGATTTCAGCCAAAAAAATATTTACAAGGAATGGTAGTTCGAATTAAGTCGATATTGCAGGCCAGTTAACAGTCGCAATGAGTTGAGAAAATATAGGTAATAATTCGCGCGCGGACGTACCCTATTCTGACCCCGCAAGCCTGATAACGAAACAAGGAGAGTATAATGGTAGATTTTAGAGTATGTCAGCTTTCTCAAAATTTCTAGTGTGTTGTTGACAACAAAGTAGCGCCAGGTTCATGTTAATTCAAACCAAAGAATTCGTTAATGCCGATGAAAGTAGCCACAACATCAGGTCGGTGTTTGCTCTGCGGAGCGCTGTTCGCCTGCTCTACACTCGGGTTGATCGGCGTGTGTTCATATCTTGCCCGTAAACAGGCTGGTGGCGTGACAAACCACGTCATAATTTGGTTGTCAGATCTCTCAATACGTTATTGTAGTATTATTTGCCATGGATAGATTGATTTTGGTCGGAGAATATATGTTTTTAACGACGTTGTGGAGTACAGGTCGTTGACGATGTCTAACCGCATATTTGTTCATCGCCCGCTCGAGGAGAGGACCACGGCGCAGACGACAGACAGTCATTGCTCATAAAAAGATCGGCGGTTGTGTTTCAGAGAAGAAGCCCTCGTTAAATTCCAGCCGTTTACTTCGTGTTACCTCGAAATTTTGCCCGACAATAATCAGACATAACCTTGCAGATCTCTCGGTAGGCCTTTTCTGAAGCCGACAAGTGCAATTTTTGTAGTTCAAAGTACAAACAAATTGCAACAAGTGTAAGTATGTTGAGCACTGCAATTGAAAATAGCAGATAATATGGAAGGACGATCAACATCCCGAGTTTTCGCGGTGTCGTCTGCGCGGGAACGAACGAAATCTACTAATTTGTTTGCATCTAGAAAATCTCGCCAACCAAAATTTGCTTAATATCTTACATCTCTACATTGAACCATATATTCTTTAATACGGTATGTCACAACTGGGCTAAATTGCCCTTACTCGCGTAGAATGGAACGCAGATTTTCCTGGGCGGCTTTTTTCAGGGCAGCTATTGTGAAGGGGTGGTTGATTTTCGAACGATTTCTTCCCCCCTGACAGAGCAAAACATCCCTGTTTTCGTAATGACGATGCAATAGAATCGAAGGACCGTTGGCTTGCATGGTATGAAGTTACATCATTGGCCGTTTACTCGACGAGAAACGACTCTAAAAACAAAACAAAGGCGGGCTTGTCAGGGGCTATGCAAGTCACAACAGACATTAATCTGTATTCTCTTCTACAATAGCTCTGAAGCTGAGTATTATAAAATTAACCGGTAAATTGTCAGTCTTATTTTTCAACTCCTTTTTATGACCCCAGATGAGCGAGGGAATTATTCCCTGAACATTTCTAGGGAGTGTTTGAATAGTTCGGCAGAATACCCCGGCACTTCTGTGATAAGAGCAAACGGCATTCGTTTGTCAGTTTCTTTATGTTGGAATTACTGCCACTGCTCTGCTGGGAACACATCGTCGTATTAGCTTTCACTTCGGAATCTCAAGAAAGGCTGCCGACACAAAACAGTGATTGTGGGATTGTGTAAGTGGCGAGAAAAGTAGACAATGCTACGAGCACACGGAAAAGTCGTTTAGTCTATTCCCAAACAGACGTAGTCTCCGGTAGCTCGTAACAACCCTAAACACGTGCTTTATGGACCGCTCGCATCTATGTAGAAGGACGACAACACAATTTACCTCAGAAAAACAGCAGCGAGTGAACATAGGCTGCTAACCATCTTGGCAAAACACACACACCGACGCATGTCGTAAAAGATTGCATGCCAGAGACTCCAAAAATCGATTGCTTGTCGGTGGAGCAATATTCGACTGAATAGAAACATGTGCTAACCAGTTTTCAGCGCCAGACGACAGGTTTGATGCAAATTTGGATAAAAAGTGAAAAATTATAGATGACTCATGGGTTGACTCCTTGCGTTGGTTACTAATTTTGGTTCAAAAGGAAAGGATCTCTCTAAATTAGGACTGGCACAAAGCAACGAGAACCAACAGTCAAACAGACTTGCAGACTGCGCCTCGTTCAAAACTTAACTTTTTGGTGGCTAGATCTCGATTTCCCTCGCTCCGTTTGGTTCAAGATGACCGGATTTACATTGTGGTGGGTTCAGTTTAAACCATTCACCGAAAGAAAAAAATATAAAAAACAATGAAAGAAGGATCAGGTTAGGTTTATACGACGATTTTTATTGGTTGCGGCAGCCGCAGAAGACACAAAGTCCCGATGTCCTTGTCTGGGCTAGAGACGAAGTTGTTTTCGTGCTGAAATGCAAATTGATCGTTTAGTTTCATCTCGTAGGAGCGAAAGTTCATCTCAAAACAGACCAGAAGTTGTCACTTGGTTAGATTTAGTCGATCCGCTTACGATATGAGCTGTAATAGTTTGTAACTTAGTGTAAACCTTAAACTATGATTTTCTCGGTGTTTGTGATTTTAAGCGTGTTCACGATCGAACAATCTAATCAAACACTGTTTAAGGAAACAAGTCAAGTCTCTCGCCAGAAACTGTTCCTGAATTTTCTCGATTGGCTTTGATCAGCAGTGATAAACATCGTTTCTGACAATTTCCGTTCAATCAGGATGCCGTCTCGGTCCATGTAGCACCGACTTGCAGCTGATCCGTTTTGGGCGGCAGTGAACGCCACTATGTCAAACATTACGCAACATGCACAGACTGGTATAGATGGCTTGTTATGAGAACACAATTACCAAATGTTTATGGCTAAATTATTCAATTTTGAAGTTGCAGTTTCCTTCATCATTAAGATCTCATCACCGGGTAGTCGTATGCTGTATCGCACGATGATTCTGCTACTGGGCCCCACGCCATGTAGTTTGGTAACTTCGACAACCTAGCTGCATCAAGTGCTGGTATGTTAGACAAATAAACTCATTTGCCCGGGCGTGGGTGCCTGAATAATTTCATGTTGTCCGAATTCCACAGAAGTCTCGGCTGGATATGGCTCTGACATATTACACTTTCACCTAGTAAAAATAGTCTTGCCCGTTTAACTTTGGACGCACTTTGGTTCCCCTAACTTTGACCATAAACGTGACTACGCTGATCGCCACGGAAAGGGCTTTGCCTCGAGACCCCCAAAGTTATTCAAAAGAGTTTCATTCTTCAGGTCCAAGTTATTGAAAGTGGACGGTCAGGTGTGTTCGGAGCGCTTTTGCAAGTCCATGAAACAGTTACCAATAAAATCCCTGTCTTTCCCTTTCATTGCATGTTCCTCACGTCAAAATGCCGGTCAAACACCTCCCAACAACGCATTTGTAACAAAATAGGGTGTCTCCAAGATGTGAAATTTATTCGCTTGCTCTGTTGAACCTTGCCCAATAGCAGACGTTGCCGTCACGGCGATAGAAAACGAATTTTGAAAGCTTTGGCAAGATTACCGACCAACGCATATAAATTTTGGAACAAATATTCCCATCGGTCAATGTTTGACAATTCTCGACTAAAACCAACCAGTTATCGTCACAAATATTCAAAAAGTGTCTGACGAACTTTGTGCGGGAATTGGCTCTCGTTCCTGAAATGGTGACCTACATCTAAACATTGACACTGTATATCAAAAGCCTCAACACCGTTGCTTTGAAAAATGTGCTCTACTTAGTGCTTACTTCCTGCCTTATAGGTCGCAAATCAAGGTACAGTCGAGCCAATGTTTTCTTTTTATTCCATAATTTCCACAGTCAGACGACACACTAGAAGTCAATACTTAATATCATTTCAACAACTAATATGATGGCATATACTAAAATATACAACCAGAAGCAGAGGGGCCTACAGGGATCACAGTTTGCCTTTTTCATGACTGGAAATGTCATGTCCCTCATGCGTGCATCAAGTGCCAATGCGCTTGTAAATTTACTCCCGGTTTTTTAAAAGTCATTAACCAATTATTTCGTCGTTATTATGGCAGCTATAGACGTTTTTCCCTCGTCTGGTGAGAACTTTAAAACGTTCAACAGAAGACCTGAAATTGTCAGAGACCCAGAGCTTGACAAATGCGCGTTAAAAGATGAAACACAACAATTAATATAAATCAAGAGAATTGAGCACGCTCATGTTAAGACAGACAACGAATATTTATTGACAGAGTCGCCATTTTGAAAATGGAGAGAAATCTTGTTCCGGATTGCAACTTGTCGTCCGCTACTATGTTTGTATTTTTGCCACAAGCCATATGCATAATCAAAAGTGAATTCAAATTTTCAACGATGGGAGTTTTGTAGCTCTCCGGGAAAGTGAACATTGAGATTTGACGCCTTTGCTGCATTTTTGTACTCTTTTACCTCCCTAAAGCGTGTCTTTGACATTGTGACGACTGCAGAAATATAAAACGAGGGATAAAACGTGATATATTTGACCAAAAGCAAACAAAACTAAAACAACCAAACATGCAAAGAGCCTCCTGTAACATCGCTCTTCGTCGGAGTGTGGGGTTGCAAATTGAAGACATAGTAACTAAGCCGAATGTCTGACTTGAATATTTATTGGGATAAAGTTATCTGTTCTAGAAAGTAAGTCTCGTTTACAATTTAATTAGCATCTATATAAATACCGGACTCATGAACAGCTGTATGGTTTTAAGCAATTAAATTCAACTCGCCTTTGTGTAAAATTCATCAAGTTTACGATCAAGGATACCTGGAATCGCTCTAAGTATTTTGTAACTAGTCGCCAAGCAGACTTCCCAGTAAGCTATCATTTGAGAGAGGCGAAAGTTTGACAAGAGTTTCAAATGAGTGATGAGTTGGAATTTTGTTGTCGAGTACGCTATACAGAGGTTCAAAAGTGTTTTCGACTCATTTGAACCTGTCTTACTAGGGTATACTCTTTCAGATGGACGTCAGCCGACAAAAAGTGACTGCCGCAAAAGGGTGCTGATGAGACAGTTTTCAAAATTTGTGTGAAGAACGAACGCATACATACGAATGTGGATACTACCAGAGTGTACGAATTCGTCACAAATCAAATGATTATATGCATTTACAATCTGGATAGATTTCAATCCAGGTAGGTCGAAATATTAACATTCAGTTTAGGGGAGCTGACACAAAACTTGGTAACAGACATGTTTCTCTTCCAAAATGACAAGTTTTTTTAATAACAAAGCGAATACGAGTCTAGGACCAATGTTAATCCTCACCAAAGAGTTTTCCCACCGCTAGGATCAATCGTGCGACAAGCGGGTTGTTTTGCGGAAAAAAAAGTTTCTTATTGTCCGGCCTGTGTTTCTAACGGGATTACAAGAAGATGAGACAAATGCTACCCTAGATAATGCATTATTAGCATCTCGTTAGCATGTAACTGCAATTAGGCACGGCAATTACCACATAATCAGTAATTAAAAACTTGAATATTAATGAAATGTACACAGTTGAGTAACCCCTTTGTCCTTGCGGCGCGATTGAACGGGCAGATTTCTCACCTTCCATCATACCCTTGTTATCCGTCTTTCTGAGTTTGTCTTCATCACTTTAATTAACCCTGTCACTCACACAGCGCTATGAAGCTCCCTCTCTGCTCAGACTAATTGATATGCAAATTGCTCTTGGCGCGGAAGAGAAATCTTGCCCAATGATGTAAAACCGTTTCCCGTTCGGAAGTTTGAACAGGGACGGAAGTCGTGGTATTTGAATTATAAAGAAAATAACATACCATTTCGAGAAATCGTCACTTTTCGTTAATTTGATCGACGCGTTACCAATTCAGGGAAAAAAAAGAAGTATTCTACGCTTAAATGATTTACAATACGCATAGTTTAATTGGACGGAAACAACGTGTACCGGGTTGAAAATTGTGCAAAGGTTCTGCGGACGTTTCGAATACTCGTCGCGGAAATTTACATTCTTGAATTTTTAATTCTCATTTTGCTGCTCATATTAAGCAAGTGATATGAAAATGCTTACCGTCTCCTTCAATGAACACCTTACAGAAAACCCGGTTTTTCAAACCAACAGTTCAAATTTGTGCCACTATTAACTTAAAAACAGGATGGGTTGAGCCACATGCGTGTACATGCAGCGACCTTTTGCCCACTTGATTGCGCAGAAAATCTCTTTAGCGCCAAATCCACTCAAAAGCTAAAACTCAAAGTAGGACATTTTCCATAAATGTATGTTGCCAGTGATATCGCGGAAAACGAAACAATTTGCAGTGTCGCGGCTCCCTGGTGGGACAGGCCATCAAATTCTTCCCAAAAAAGATACCAGAAGTCATCTCGGGGCCTCATCATCGCCGCCATGAATATAAAAACCATTCCACAAACGAGAGATCGTCTGTCAGCATATGATGAATTGCCCGCCAATTCTGGCTTTTGGAGGAGGGCGGAGGAAAACCTCCCAGGTCGGAGGGAGAATGAGGTGCATATTGAGAATGGCTTCCAGAAACATTCCATCTCGCAGCTTACCGCCAAGATGAACTGTGTAACAAAACCGAACAGACGACTACAACAAAATTGTGAGTCACACACAGTCAAGTTAAAGAGAATACAACAATGTCGAACCACGAACATATTAAGAAATAAGGAATAGGGTGATTTTCGCGTGATTTTCGGTGATTTTCGCGTGTTGTGTAATTTTAAAAGTTGCCATGGGATGTCTTAAAGTGTACATTCTGTTCGCCATAAAGGGAGAAGCAAACTTTAAGGCTACTGTTTCTTTAAACGAACTATATTCAGTCTTTCTGTCAGTAGCCGAAAATATCGAATTGAAAATTGAAAAATGGGATCATAAATGCGGTTTTATTTAGAAGGTACCCTGGTATCCGCCGTGTCTGCCTTATTTTGACGAGACGAAAAACACAAAAACCTAAATAACTTGGATGAACCCTGATGCCACTTTAAATCATCATCTAATAGGATCCGTATTTTGTGAGTTTTTTCATTTGAAGGGTAAGCGATTCTATTTTAGCCAGTGCGATAGAAGTTAACACCTAGTACTCGCGTTAATTATCTCTTAAATGTTATATTTGGTAATTACAGCCCAGTGTGAGAGCCCTTTGAAAAGCAAACAGCTGTTTTTCCAATGGATATCTTTACACTTAGGTTTGGCATTATTTGTTTGATATCTGGAGAACTCCTGACATATTGGAAATATTTTCAATGGTACATCTTCTCCGGTTTCGACAACATATAAACAAGGCATAAAAAACGATAAGTATTGATTATGGCTGCGTCATCGCCAACAAATGTTGACTGGAACAAATCGAAAAATATACTCAAATATTTCATTACAATGTCGACTGTCACAGTTTTGTCATTAAAAAATTTAAGCTGAAAATGTGACGACAAGATGGCGACATATGAGTGGTGTAGCTTTAAAAAGTTCATAATTTTCTTTCTGTGTTATATTTTAAGGGAAAGGTGAAATTGTAACAGTTTAAAAGACAACATATTGATGTGTTTGATTTTTTATTTACCGCATGGCTGAACTGTCTGATAATGACATCATAATTTAAGTCAGTTTTTGATCCAATATGTCCTTGGAAACTTTCCAAAATTGCTCTCGCCTCTTTGAGAGGCTGCCGGTTTTGTATTTAATGCACGTAACGTTCAAGGTTAAGTTGGCTTGGCCAGAACGTAAGGGGGAACTGTGCGAATAAAGAATACGAGTGGCCAGATGTTTTGCAACCCTCGCTGAGCACATTTTGAGAGGCGCGACAGAGTTGCCGCCAAAAATAGCAAGAGCCGGTAGGGTTCATTTGTCAGATTAGCATGTTTTTACGAACAAATGTGAAATTCGACGAAAATAAATATTTATTACGCCGTCAATATCAACACATTCAGAAAAGATTCGAGTCAATATAGGTTAAGTTCATCATATTATTTTGTTCCGACCTACGCCCCAACTTGTTTTTCTCTATGTTTGTTTGTTTGTTTGTTTGTTTGTTTGATCATTTCTTGTGTAGGAAACTAATACGCGTTGGCTATCGTCTGCACAAGCAGAATGCTGCACAAACAGATTGAAAACAGCTCTATAATGATTGTGTGGTGTGCTATCATTACAGATAAAATTGACATATTGCGACTGAAAAGCGTGATTTTTTTTCTGTCTCTCTCTCCGTCCTCTTCGGGAAGTAAACCACGCGTTTCAACAGCGGGCGTTTTCGATACCCATTGGTTTCAATGGTTGAGCACCGACGATTCGCATTCGTGCGCGTGCGCGGATTTTATTAGCCATCGTGGCAAGTCGTTCAAACGAGACGAGCTGGTCGATTGATGGCGGATATAGATGAAGATAGTGTTGGCTCAGAGATGGAGTTTATAAAGATCAGAAACTGCGATAACAAGTGAGAGATAACGGAGATTCATCTAGTCTCTCTGCTATCATTCTCTTCCGATTTGATGTTTTTTCATCGCACACACGTGAACTGAATATCAGGGATTCAAACTTGTCCCCAACTTTCGCATCGTCCAATCCAAATACCTGTACTTGAGCAATAAATCAAAGCGCACAGAAAACAACAGAAGGTTGAAAGTTAGATTAAGCGGATAATTCGCGTTCAAATCGAATGAATACTTATATAGGAATGGATTAATTTACATCGTCAGTCACTGAAAAAAAAAGAAACAGTAATGACATAACGGCAATGCAAGGCACGACGCTGCAGATCAGACATTGTACTACAGAGATGCAATGCGTCAGGGCTATTTACGTGTACAGTGTGATATTTAGATTGTCGGCAGTTGTCGCCGGCGATCGAACAGGTGCACCGATCGATGACTTAGATTCAAATTTCCTACAGAGATAGAAAGGAAATATGTCTTGCGCTATAATACTGTTCTATGGCAGAGTGGGCGAAAAGAGATTGGGTGGTTGATGAAGGCACAGGAGCCAACCAGAGAGTGGCATTGAGCCCGTGGTTACACGAGTTAGGGAGCACTGAAATATAGGCAAGAGGGGCTAGGGCCATCATGGTAATCTACACAGGAACGTGGTAAGGGACACGTACACCGTGGCATGGACTCCGAGACCGTCTGAACCAGGGATAAATTTTTCCGTACGCGCACTTGGTGTCAGACACTCTACATTTTATTTGTAGTAGTTATTTTAGAAGATTGCCGTCTGAGGTAACTCAGATATGTCCCGTCTGTGCCCACGTGGTTCATTTCTACCTTTTGACAACAATGTCCACATTCACATTTAAACACTGACCCCGACCGCCATGATCATATTTTCTTTCTTTTTACTTTCCCTTTTCCACGTGAGTGAATGAGCGACCAGCCCACATTTTAAAACCACGCCGCTGAATGAATGACCCTAAAACTGTGTGATTGTGTCGTGTCAGAACACGAAATCTCGTGGGCTCAGAGACAATTGTCGGCCGCCGGTCCATCATCACTGAGCTGAGACAACGACAAAAAACGCGCCAATTGTACAACTTTTCTGACACCATGCGGGACAAACGACAAGCGATATAAGGGAATATCTTTGAATCCCCGAGACGTTTCCATAGCGATCAGATGCTGACAAATACAAACATGGTTAGTTTACATCAAAATACGCTTTCTTTCCAAAACAACGTTAAAGTTGACGTCTTTTCGTAGGAGCTGCATCACGCGTTTTTCACAGCTTTATTGATGAACCCACAAGTCTCAGTGAAGTTCTTCAATAAACTCAAAACAATTATAGAAAACATTATGACGTAACTGGTCAGAGAAAGAGAGAAGTTCGATTAAACATTTTCGGACATACAAATACAATCGACTAGAATTTCCCGCGGACAGACGGCAGTTCCTCGTGAATATGTGGTACGTAAATTGACGTCGGCCTTCCGCATTGGAACATAAGCTTATTAACATGTGCATTTCAGAAATCATGAAAGCACAACAATTTGAATCAAAATTTCTGTACGGCAGGCGGACGACGTCGACACACAGACAGAATTGGAAACGGCGTGATCTTGCTGCGCCTCTGTATATATTCAATTCAAAAAACAACACTGTGTACGTGCAAAGCGGTTACACAGGGCTACCCACGCCCCAGGCAAGAACACCTCACTACCTAACCGGTGCATTGGGTAGATCACCTGAGGTTGTTGGTCGCTGGGAAAGAAAATCCCGGTAGTCCCCGTAGAACCGCAGCGCAGCACGGTTTACTAGCTTCGATCAAAGCGTCGTACTGCCGTATGGGTCAGATTCTTCTTTTAAGGGATAATGCATTACTAGGAACAGAACAACTTCCCAGGTGTCCTTCATTATCAATCGGTGTCTTTCAGAAGCATGAGTTTCTTGCATGTTGTTATTTCAACGTTATTACAGACGAAGGTGGAATTGCCAGGTTGCTCGCGCGTCTTAAGAATTTTGATAGTCTGCGTGGAAAAGAAATATCACGGAGATGACCGACAAAGATGAAAAACGTGACGGGCTTGTCAATTTAACATTTCCCGATTGACCGAACACAGTGAATCTTCAGTCCTCTTGTAAACAATAGCGTCAACAACAACAAAAACTCTTTGCTCTGTTTGCTTAACGAAGTCAGAGCCACATTGAAAAAAAATTGTATCAACAGTTTTCGCACATGAATGACCAACCGCTCTAAATTTACAGTAATATCTCGTAACCATCCGATATATTGCCTAATAAAATAGTTCAAGATAATATAGACTCGTCCCAATTCCTCATCGGAATATTAAATGAGATTTGAAGCTAACGGCGAAAAAGTGAAAACGTGTCGAATTTATTGAGATATAAAAACACGCTGTCCCATTGACGAAGTTGACCCCGAAAAGTATGTTCATTGACACCGATAGTAAATCGTGACACTTCTAAAAATGTAAGGGAGACCGTAATTCCCTGCTCAACGTCTGGGCCGAGCATGTACCGTATCCCGTTATAGTGCCGCATAAAATTGGTGATAAATTGTGGCGGGAATGGTGAAATTGGTCTGCGTGAAAAGGTTCGTTTGGACGCGTACGAGAGTTCATTCAGTGAACGTCGTTGAGCGGCGTACACATGTTTGTTGATACACCACCGTCTCGCGCTGCTTCACTGGCTATGCGTTTCGCACATACGTGCTAAAACTGAACTAGCTCCCGACCAATTGAAAACATACCTTGGCAGAGGTTGCGCGCCGACTCGAAACTCTCGCTGTCCTGTTGCTATGGAAATGCCCGACTGCTCAGCAGACAGGAAGGGCGACTGAGATTTTTCGAAGCATCGACGTGCGTGTGCTCGGTTGGATGTGACAGCGAAGCTGCATACGGTTAGAATAAAACACCGAGGCATTGCAACTTGCCGAGGTAGAGAAAAGACAATGGAATTGCCTAATTTATCAATGTCAGTTTAATCACACACCTCCAGTGCGATGGACAATACAGCACAGCATAACGGACAGGCAGACTCTACGGGACTTGTTTCTGTGTCAACGAGCAAATATGCATATTAGCTCGATTCTGGTTGGGTCGGTAACCACGGCGAAAACAAAAAAGCCGTCAAAACCGAGACTTGTCGTCTTTATTCAATGTGTACATTAGATGTCGTAAACCATATTGATTTGAGTATGTCTGTACAGTCGCGTTTTTGACCCTTAAACCCTACCGACCCTACTGACAAATTTTCACACGCTTTAGTAAATTCCCACAAAAAAGTTCAACACTTTTGGGACAGGAGCATTACTCATCCTCATTTGACAACTTTTGTTCGAAAATTGTGACATGAATTCTCTGAGGGAAGACCTGCGCAGTAATTGAATATTTTGGCGGGCGTCCGTTCCAGACGACACCTACAGTATAGTTGAGTGAAAGTGAGTAAAAGTTACAAGACCTATGTACTTTTCCTGCCACAAATCATATGCTGTGTTTGTACAGCAGTAAAATCGCTTTAGCGCTGGAAACTGTTTAAATAAGCTGTATGCGTCGGGTCTTTTACCTCTGCCCAGTTATTTCATTTGCCTGTTGTTTTAATAATGCTGGGTGAAAAATCGAAACTCATACAAAGGTGAGATGATTTTAACTTCTCGGGGAGGCGCTGTAAAATCCCGACTTCAATGCTTTAAGACAAAGGCAAACAATCAAAGACGGCATTCTTCAGTCTGTTTTGTTGGGCAGGCAACCATCATAAATGAGCTCGGTTGGCTCGGGTATGGATAGACGATAGTTTTATAGCCGTGCATGGGTACATAAAAGCGCAATAAAAAAGACACACTGAGTGAGTGGGCTCTTTGAAGTGGGATTTCGAAAGACAATCCTCAACGAATGGCGGCGGGGTCTTTCAAAGCCAATCTAGGTAGCTCGGGGAGACATCTGAGGTAGGCCGCATGTTGAAATTGCCCACAAGTTAGGAGTTCTCCAATATGGCGGCTGTGCGCTACGTCACGGATAACCTTGAAACGGAGATTGTGCGGCAAACAGAAAAGGAATTTTATGGTCCAATATAGATGATTCAGCCTGTAGAATTGCTAAATGACTTTCTCTGACTCCAATGTTGCCATATTCACGCATTTAAAGGTCAAGGAATATGGATAACAGCAGTTGAATCATTAAGGATTGCCTGGATAGTTTTTTTGTGTTTGTCCTCGCATCAGGTGAAGGCAAACTGTCTCCAAGCAACCGCAGTGTTTTCCAGCCGAATCTCTTAGAGAACAGCCGCATCGCTATTCAGGGGGGATATCGGTTGATGATGGGAAAGCAAAAAAATTACCTCTAATTTTTGCACAAATAACCATATATACTACTAATTCGGGGGATATTAGAATTAAAATACATTAAAATTTAAAAGTCGTCCATTTAAAATTTGTTTTAAATTTGAGATGACAAACTGTTTATGATGGCGCTATTCCAACTCCGATGAAACATTTCGTCAGTTTATGGAACATGAAAAGATCCTCATAAATGGAGAATTCAAAAAAAGAAATTCGGACGAAAACTTGAAATAACGCAAGACTGGGTTGATACATATTAATACCTCGCCTGTTAGCGTCTCTTAGTGATTTACTAAACATCGCTCTGATGATTGTACCAATGATAAAATAATATTGTAGTATTATTTGGAGAGCCGAAAATATTTGTAATACGTATATACCGAACAGGAGACTAAAAATATAAGCTTAACGCTCCAGCAGGATCGATTTCAATATTGAAGAGAAGAGCGATAAACAACTTCTTCATTGGCGCCATGAAGTCTTCTATATAAGATAATAAACAATACCTTATCGGAGCTATGGGCACAGGATATTGTTATTTATTTGTTTGTGTGTGGTGTTTTCGAATTTTATAAATTAAGCGGCACGGGAAATGGAAATATCAAAAATTACATAAAACAATTCAACAGGAACAGAAGTGTAAAATAAGCGCGCGACTTCCTGGCGGGAAAGTGAATAACGTAAGAGGGTGGGGATACATGGAGTCGTAAATAAGATAATAGCGTCACGACGGTCTTGAAGATGACAGAACAAATGAAGGTATGAATACTCACAGGTTTTTGGATTAATTTGCCGACCTTTGGTAAACGGTATATACGGACCTAACGGACGATAAACCAAGTTTTACGGGATCCCGGGACCCTCGCTCACCGTCGTCGATAAATTGACAATACTGACTGCACGCCGAGCCACCTGCTTTTGTTACGGGCGATTGTCAGTCGAAGCGGAAAGGGTGAGTTGAAAAATCGCATTTATCTTTGTTGACTTCGAATTTCGACAGAAAATTCTCATTTGGGAAGCGGCTTGGGAATGAACAATTGAACACGTACATCTACGCAGGATGAGCTGTGCCTGAAGGCCGGGGAAATATTTAGCCTTGAACGACCAAGGACAAAGCGAGCAAAGAGTTACCGCTGGGTAATTTATCAATATAAATATAGCCATCACGTTAAATCTATAATACAACGACGCCTGCGTGGAGAGTAGCAACATTGTGTTTACGCTTTACTATTCAGCGAAAGTGGGGTGAAAGGTTAAACGACTCAAAATATGCGCCAGGTCATTACTTGTGGCCTGCCTCGATATCACAAATGGCCGCTCCTTGGAACAACCGCTCAGCAGGGGATTTATTTTCTCAAAATCAGAAGGTAGGACTACACCTTTTAATATTACAGTGAGCGCACAGCGTCAACTGAATTACCCATCATTTATCGCTGTTGCCAGTGGTGGCGCTGTCTTCAATTTTACCTCGAGCGGCTTCTCGAAAATTTGAAAATATTTATTTTTACGAAAACGCAAAACTAAAAAGCAGTTGAAAATAAATTTGAAAAGTTTTCATGATCAGATGCTTCTAAACAAGCTTAGTTGTTGTAACACCATAAAATTATTTCCAGCAAACTTAAACAGAAAGAGGTATTTCTCCAGCAAGCTCCGTCGCAGACGACAAGATGTGAACTAAAGCTCCCGGATGATGTGGCATGGCAAAATGAAGTATCATCGAGACTCCGCACACGAGTAGAGTGGAAAGTTAACCGAGATTTAATCCAGCCAAGTGATTACTGACAAAAAACACTGGGGAAAAGAATCCAACATGGTCAGCCACGTCAAATTAACAAAAATAATGCTAATTTATGAGGTATCAAGTTCGGTCGTTTTCGACGTTACAGAGGGACACGATGCTTCACGAATACTGATGGATTTTTTATTGACAAATTATCCTGATTTAAAAGTATAAACAAATGCTACATACGGGTTTGTTCTCTCTCGCACTGGCCAAGGCAATCAAAGGAAATTTCGCTGGTATATATAATTATGAAAATATAATTGAACGCTCTTCACAGGCATATGAAAAAAGAGGGTAGAGACTTGCTTTAAAGCAGGTTTCATTCCTTCAAGTGTGACATGTCAGTTGGTGGGAAAAAAACCAAAACAAACTAAAACACATAAAAAAATATTGAAATAGAAATGAAAACGTTATCATCATGTTCGACCATTCGGCTAGGGCTGTTTGGATGAAGTAGATGTTACATTGAACACTTCATCAAAAGTTAAAATTATATCTCAAACTTCATGATCATAACAAACGAACTGAAGACAATCCTACAGATGTAAGTAGAAGCGACTGCAAGGAATATTAGTTATTGACTTGTGAAAGAAACAAAGAAACGCAAAAAAACAAAGAAGGCGAAGATTAATTGCTCTTTTGTAACCGAGAAAGATTTCTGCCTTGTTGTAACTGTCCTACAGACAAAATGAACTAGTATATTAGAGCGCTCCAGGATGGGGTTTTCTGGTAATCAGCGTGTTGATCAGATCCTCGTACGGTGGTCTAAAAGAGCGACATATGAAAGACCGGGTCCTGTAACTGTAAGTGAAGTTCGAATGTTTCGGTGCTTGAAGTTCAACTTGGGGAGGTTTTCAATGCTTTATGGAAGCGTGACTCTGAGGTGATGGGTCCAACTGAACACACAGACAGACAGGCTTCGAGCGAGGACAGGGCGGACGAACAGACAGACGCAGACAAGTACCATTTCGTCCCTCAAGTGTTACAACATTGAGAACAAAACGACAACTTTCGACTTTGGGAAAGCAACAAGCAGTTGTGTACAGATGAACAAAGTTTCATATTATTAGCGAGAGAAACGAATTAAAAATAGAATCGCAATACGGAAGGAAAAGGCATTTAAACCGGAAAAAATAGAACAATATGTCGTTGGGGAACATTTTCCAGAGGCCGCGTTATCGTGAAATGAGTACAGCAGCATATAACGGTTGATCATTGTTAAATTCTGTAATAAGTGATGTTCATTTGGTAAATTAGCGCTTATGAAAGATCTATTTTTGTTCACTGGCGAGGCTATAGGACCCGATCATTCCCACTGACACATGTAATTCCCATCTCTCGCCACGTTAATGTCCGGCCAGGAATACTTTATCAGGGCGGCGCCTTTCATGTCGTAACAGAACGAGTTCGACTCGAAAACTATCACTCCCTTGGCGGCGATATGATCTTTCGGACGGCCACAGCACGAAATGCATGGACAAGGCTTTTACAGCGTTTAATACCTCAAGAACGATAAAACCCCTCGGGTTTGCCAAATCGCATGAATATCAAACAAGCCGGGGGAGCCAGTTCGTGCATATGTGCCTAGGCTCACGGAACACATAGACAACAATCCTGACAAGTAAATTCTCCGGTTTTTTGTAAAAAAACACGCTTTGCGCATGCCCTAAAACTTTTTTTAAACCTCTGAGATATTTTTGCTATCTCCAAGCCAGCATTAATATAGGAACTACTATCATCGATATTCGCAACCAATAATTTATAACATTTTTGTCTGGCTTTTTGCGAACGCTCCTGAGGATCTATTAATAGTAGTGATACTCATAAAATAAATTGTATAATTTGTTTTTAAGCTGTGTTTTTTGCTCGTTTCATACATTTTGCTCTTAAAGTTCAGCATTGTGTCGACAAAAAGTACGGCCACTTCAATAATGGCACAGGAATATGTGTTTTTCGGTTTTTATTGCAAATCAAAATGCGATCTTTTGACTAACTTGTGTGTACGTGGAACGCCGGTTTCGCCCGTAGACGAAGCAGAAAGCCATTCGCCGTCGGCTAATTATGCAAATGACTGTTAATTGGTTTATTTTCCTTTACTTCCGCCGAAAGAAGCCATTTACATCTTGTATTTTCGGAAACTAATTTATCAGAAGAATAAGGCTGCAACCATAAAATGCAAATCTTGTGAGCTACCGCATTTACCCGCAAACAACGACACGCCACTTTACTCTAACACACCGCAAACCGGTTCCAGTCCAAACTTGTGCACCTACGTTTAGAGTAGTTTAAACAGAAAATTTACTTAAACTCTTGTTCCACACGTGGTACTTTGTCCGAAGTTAGTACTAATCTTTTTTTATATTAAATAAGATCAGTATTGTGAAATTTTCACTCACCATAGACAGTTGATGTAAAGCTATCATTTGCAGAGTTGTGTTTTTATGTCATGGGGATGTATTTGGTGACATTAACATCCCTGGAAACTGTTGCTTATATCGTAACTTAGTCCTTAATTGAAAAGAAGAAACATATTAATGTCACGAATATGCCACCTTTTAAAAATTTACTTGTTCGTGTTCACCGATCCGTGGCGCTATGTACATTTAACGATCCACCGTCGACTGGTGAGAAACATTGCACTGGTCGTTTGGAACGCTGATACGGTGTACCGGAGACTCGTGTGACGTAATGTTTAATTTCCCTGCAAATACTATGCAACTAGTTGCACAGAGAAGGCTTTTCACTCTCATACTATGAAACAAATCTCGGAGTATAAAATGTTAAAATGAGAAGCAGAAAAAAGGTGTTGTGAAAATTACTTGTAGCACTGTATGTATGGTTATACACAGATGGAACTCGGTTGAAAGGAGTATTTGGCTATGCTTGCTGTTTTTTCAAGGATTTGTGCTCATCGGTTAATTTATTAACGTGGGATGAAAGGCAGGACGGAAAACGGATAGATAGGTTTATGAATAATTAAGATTGAATATTTCAAAGACGACAGCCAGACGTATGAGCTGGTGCTGACCCAGGGTGGGCTACGATCCAAAATATCGCAAGAACAGGTGCCAAAACACTCGCGCTCTGAAAAATTTGCCTTTTGATTCGCCATCTTACTCTTCTGGTCATATTCCGGAGAAACGCGATTGCCGTTGAAATTTGTACATGCTATGGTCATTTTAGGACGACCTTTTCGCATTGGGTAGAAAATGACAATTCTGATTCTGTAATGGTACGGCAAAACAAAAACGAATTTACTCGACTGCGATGCTAAAACTTTTATCGAAATTCCGAACAACGACAGGAGGTTGTTTTGTAAAGTTTCCTTTTTTTCCAGATAGAATACGCGTTCCCCCAAGGGAGAAATGTGTCTTTTGTACAAGCTAATCTGTGCAAAGGACACTATTCCTAGAACACGACAATAAAACGAAATGCAACCGTAAAAAACGACAAAATGACCAAATAAAACATCAGATTTTGTGTTTGTCGATTTAGAGACGAAAGCATTATATATACTACTTTGTCGCCATAAAACGCCACACATCGCGTGTCCCGCCATTTCATTCTAACTATTGAACGTTGGTAAAAAACTAAATTTGTCCTATTTTTAATCCATCCTTCGTCGCTTTTAGATTTATTTTATAAATTTTAATAGTCTGTATAAAAGTTGTGCTATTTACCTTTGCAATAAAACGTGGCCTGTCAGCGTCGCGGCTTTTAAAATTTTACGGGAAAGCGATATCGGGCATGTGTCAGGGAACAAACACGGCGAACGTTGCCCAGGACAAGTCGTGTACATGCACAGTGCCACGTCTACAAAATTGCAAAGGCATAATCGTGGTTAAACAAAGCAAAAAATCCAAGTTTAACACAACCCCCAGAGAATTAATATTGTATTTTCTTATTTTAGTAATTGGACATCTGAAACGATGTGCTAGATATACGCTTATGTTCACAATTAGAGAGGCAATGCGAGTCAAGTGGCTTGTCAGGCAGCACTCGCCCAGGGTTTTGCCGACCGGCAGGTCTGCAATCCATTGAAACACCGCTTCTCTGGGTTGACATGTAATACTAACCAAAACTAACGGAATTTTTACACCTTCAATTTTACATCAAAATATTTTCAACCCTATGTAAATAGTGCTACGTCTGGCGTGAGAAAACTCGCAGGACAGACCAAGTTGTCAGCGAGCTACCGACGTCAGGTTTGCCAGAACCAAAACTGTTTTGCTGACCACTTTTCGCGCCCTTATTTTAAACACCGTATTTTGGTAACGCGAACAGTAGAACATGATTCATCATAATACAGAAAGTTGACAAAGATTTTTAACTTTTGTATGTCAGGTTTCACACGCTAAAAAAATCGACTTACATGATAAAATATCAAACTCAGTCGAACGCTTGTGTAGGAAAACATATCTACAAATTTTCTACTTTAGTAAAATATACTATGTTCTCACGGTGCCAAGAGTACTATAAAATACTATAAAATACTATAAAATATTTTAAGATAATTTAAACACGATATTTGGTTTATATTTGATACCGCTTGACGATACGTGGAAGGTATTGGATTATTTTCAGACGTGCAAAACACAAGCCAAGTCAGATATAACACAGTCCCTCCTTGGGCTGTCTTCATGGAAAATTTTCAATCGCTCAGGCATTCACTTCTGTCTACACTGAAATGATTCTGGTGCTACATATATACACGACCTCCTACGTGGCGAAAACATCCTTGACATAATTCGCGATACGTCGGGAAGTAAAGACACTTGACAAAAAAAGACAGAACTGTACACAGCTAATGTTGTTTCTCAACAACGCTTTGCTTACAAACTATCGATACACATAACCTATCTCAAGTGTCAACCAATTGACACTGGATTTATTCATAATGAAATCGAATTATCAGACTGTAATGCGATCTCTTCGTATTTTGGCAATGTAGGCAGGGGACAACTGTCTTTCTTATTGTCCACACCTTTTACCCTACGCAGCTATTATTTCTTCTAAGAGCAAACAAGTCAAAACACGACACAAACGTTACACGGCACTTAAGCTCGACTACTTTTATGAAGGGTAATAATAATAAAAAAACACACACTTTCGATATTTCACAATTGTACTCGGCTTTATGGAAAATATAAACAACGCGAGGAAATACATCTGAAATCAAAATTGTTGACTGCATTAACATTTTATCGCCGTGCAGCATTTTTACTTATTTGCACACAATATGTAGCTATACAAAAAAAAAAAACGGATTACCTCGGCCAGAAAAATATATCAGGCATCACATTAATATACTGCTGGGCTCCCTAATGCATGGAAATGAGGTGCCAATATTTGCTATTCTAAGATAGTGATTATAAAAATTTGTGTTTGGCTTTTTTATTGAAATAATAATACGCGAGACCGATGTCGCAATAGTCATGACAGCTGCAACAACCCCATCGAGAAATCTGAACAAGTCGAGTCTCAACGGTGTTACCGACTGTGCCGCTGAGCTGAATTCGAACGCAAACTACCAGAATATCATCTTTTTTCAAAAGCCTCAGTGCTATTTCTATTATCGACAGTTTTTTTCCCCCTCCGCTGTATATCGCAGTCCAGGTGCGTCCTGAATCTGACTGTCGACAAAGACAGTATCGACATACGGGTTGTCCAGTTCTCTGTAGTAAATTCCACACAGCGGGCCGGCTGTTCTGCGCAAGGTCACTAGACCACTTAACTGCGGAACGCTAACGAATTTGATCCCAACATAGTCAATATACGTTCCTAAATTTCTTAAGAAAATAAAGAAAGGCTTGTAAGACATATTCTGGCGTGTGGTTGCCGTGTTTGAAATGGTCTTTCTTACATAACGACGCAAACAATGAAATGATACAGAGCACAAGGAGCGTTCTACATCTCCGGGCGATAGATGTCGCTGCAACCGAATACGGCGACATCTTACCAAGGAGCCAGGCAACAGCGACAACACACAGATCGGCGCGCTGGTCATCCAACATTTTTGAATCTCTCCAAAATAGACCACCCTGAAGAGAGGAAAGCGTTAGTTGTAGTTCCCGAGCGAAATGGCGACTTGCACTATGACAAGCCGTTGACCGAATTTCGACATCGGCGATGGACGACAGCTGTGAAGGCACACTACACTGTAGTCTGCCGCCATTTCTCGCGCTTGCGTTGCGAGGTTTTCGAGCAAAAAATGACAATCAGTGATAGTTATTCGATTTATATTCAAAATGTCCCTTAAATATGGCGACCTGGTACAGAATAATCATTTATACAACACCAATACCCTACAATATGCAAAATCGCAAAGTCGAAAACAGCGGCTGCAAATAAGACACAATGTATTTGTCAAACAGTGAAAGCGAACTTTGGCATGTAGCGATCGTATAAAACAACAACAAAATGTGTCGCCAGATATAGGGCGATCTACAAACGTTGGTGTTATGGAACACAGTGAAAGGATTCAAGTTGTCAAGAATAAAGGGTCCAAAGGTCCGAGAAATGAGAAATCCGTAGGTCGAATTTTTCAGAATAGGTTACTGATCAAAGTGGAAAATTGAGATAAACTGCTGAATTCATAAGTGGCTACGGAGGAGTCGGTAAGAATGAACATACAGGCGGCGTCGGCAGCGACGGGAGGGCTATCCCCAAAATACTGTGAAATCTCTCGGCGAAGACACAGAAAAAACGCCACAAAGGGTTGACCCAGACCCTAAAAACATACGAGAAAGTTAGTTTGTGAAAAAATGCCGAGATTTATGATAGAACCAGAGAGTATTCGTTGGAATCGTAAAACCCTTACCTTGCGCTCTTAAAAACTGTTTCACTTCGGCAACTCGATGAAAGCTAGGTCACGTGAGACCCGACAACCAATAGGATCGCGTCAAGCGAACAGATAAACAATTATGCCATGACATTAATGTTCCAAAGCTAATGTTTAGTTTTGTAGCGAATATTAATTTCAGTCATAAAATAAAATGAAAATATGTCATAAAGAGGTATTAATTTGTCTAAAATCACAGGTTTTAGTTCAAAGCAATGATTTATGTAAGTTTTTCTGGAATTTCTTCGGTTGAATCGTGGAATTTTCTCAGAACGTGACGATCGTCTGCGAGGGTCATAACCATAATGATGACTCCCTTTGTCGGCATTGCGACCTAGATACGATTTTTCTTTGTAATTCCCTATGTTTCAGTTGAAAATCGGAAACGTTGCCGGAAAAGTGGTCCAGTTAGGTGTTTCCACATTTTTAGTCCAAAATGGGGCAGAAGAACACCGTGACTTTTTGTTTTTCGACGGAAAAGAGGCAAAAGTCGGCACTTTTTATGAAGGTTGAATGCCGCTATAGCTGATGGATGAGTGTCGGGTCAAAGGGGCTGCAGAATATCGGCGGCATGGCTTTGAAATGCACATTCTACTGCCTGTCATAAAATTTCACTTTTAACAATATGTGAACCGAAACATTCTGACCTTAGTTGGCAGGATAGCAGCCCGAGACAAAATGTCGCAGAGACGAGCGACACTTGACCAACAATCCTCTTCTCTAGTAGAATCGAACAGTTTTAAAAGAAACTTGCGCCAACAATCTAGGCAACATGGCTTCACAGTGTCTCCCTAAATCAAACATACTGCAGCAATTTCGCCGAAATTGACCGAAATAAGAGGCCGTTAACTTCGAAGCGTCGAAATGAAACAAGATTCTTCTGTGGGACAGAGCGATAAATGGTTTTAAACAGGAGTAAACCATATTTTATGAGGTGTTTTAATGGCATTAAAATTATGATCTCTAAAAGTTCGCAGTCCAAGATGATTTACTAATATTTAAATTAATTTCTAAATATTGAATTAAGAGCAATACATACACCTTACAATATATATATATATATATATATATATATATATATATATATATTGTGTGCATACATATATGTATATATTCAATGTATTTTTTTCATTGCATAAATTATCTTATTATGTTAAGATCGACAATACCGAATATCTTTATAAACATATGTGTGTCAGTACAATATATTTATATACACATATATTAACACTAACATTTGATATATGTATATATATATATATATATATATATATATATATATATATATATATATATATATATTAATTTGGAGCATGATCTACATTTTATTCTTAATAGATGCATATATATATATATATAATATATATATATATATATATATATATATATATATATATATATATATATAATATATATATATATATATGGATTAAGAATAAAATTTAGATCATGCTCAAAATAAAAGTTTAAATGTTGACCTTTTCATTTAAATTAACGCTGAAGAAGACTGAGCAATTTGCGTTACTTCCGAGTTGGAATGGAAATACACGAAGTAAAATTAATGTTGACACTTTTAGTAGGGTTCATCCACGCAAGTTGCAGACGATGCCGTCTCAAATTTACTGTTTATGGAGACATGCTTTACATCTGAAGACTTGGCATGACTTAATTCGGACGATATTTTAGGTCACAACAACCATTCGTCGTTTACCACGCCAAAGCTAGACCAACTGTTGAACTTTTGTCTACATGTTCATCATCATCATCATCATCATCATCATCATCATCATCATCATCATCATTATCACGACCGCCATCACTATACCTCCATAATTTGAACTACTCAAAAATACACCACGTAATTTTCTTTTTCTTTTTCAGCGTCACAACTTTATATGACGTTCATAGTGCAGAGAGACAGATCATATATTGTCCAGTAATATTTGCAACTGTTATCATTGTCTGAAAGGGTAAGTGGCGTCCAATGATTCCCATGTCAAAACGGAACAGAAATATGCTTAGAGCTAGGCTGTTTGTGTTTAATACGTCGAGTTTGTCATTATTGAACTTAGGACTATGATGTACATTATGGCTTGGTGCAGTATTTTGTTCTGCTTTAGGTATATTTTGTAGTTTTGTCATCTTAAGGTAAGTGTATAGACATAACATATTTCAGACAACCGATCAACAGGGATCAAATTGGGATGACATCATTACATAGAGATACGTAATCCTTTTTCGCTATCTAAAATGGCGATAATCTGTGAGGATTTCACTAATCTATAACAAAATTATATATATATATATATATATATATATATATATATATATATATATATATATATATATATATATATATATAAACTTGCTTGAATCTTCTCGGAGGGTAGATCGCTAGATGCAGGATTTCAGACCTATACATACATACATACATACATACATACATACATACATACATACATACATACATACATACATACATACATACATACATACATACATACATACATACATACATACATACATATATATATATATATATATATATATATATATATATATATATTTGTTCTTTACATTTGTTGTGCCTATGTGCGAGCAAATTGTAGAATCTCCATTATTTACATTTCTATGGATAATCTTTAATGGCTTCATGAGTATAAAAATTAAAAGTGATTTGTGTCAAGGGCGCGTCGTGCAAGATGACGCTATATTTAAAGTACATGTCAAAACATGACCCGATGAATAAAGTTCCAGTTTAACGCCAATGATTAAGGACGGCCTGCTGTTGAGACTGCTAACTTCAATGTGAAGTTTATTTTTGTACCTATTTGCTGTTTTTTATACAATCAATATGTTTGACATACTACTACAAACAAAGTGATTAACACTTTGCATCGCATGACATTTAACTTCATTCTATTTTTTCCAAACCTTGCGATCGGTTTTGATACAACGAGTGGGTTCATCATGGTAGACATGCGTTGGAGTGCCCCCCCCCCTCTTTCACTTTAAACCAACACAAAGGACAACCCTTTACATGACTAGTAGCTGCAACTTTTGATGTTTTTCTCCATTGGGTTTTTTTTTATGTCAATCGCAAGTTCTTGTTCAAAGTATGTATTTCTATACATGCAAAATCCACGTTTATTGTTTATATTTGAATTCCAGTCCGGATCAAAATTCACATCTCAAAAATAACAGTTTGGTCTACACATGTTCAGGCTGAGATGACAAGATGAATACTGTGCATTTAAACCTCTTTACGGAGTAGAATATGAAAATCTAGATGACATTAAAACAAAAATAGTGAAAAAAATCATAAACGATTACAGCTACTGGCCTTGTAAAGAACCAAAGCAAGAACACTGTTAATTCCAAACTCAATATTATATGCTGATTCTTATATTTGACATTTTTTCTCAGGATCCGACCCACATTGAGATGTCACCGTCAAGGGATGGAAAACTTTAAGTATTTTTGATTCATTTTATTATTACAAACAGCTTAATTTCAGCTTTGTGAATTTTGTTTCAAAAAAATAATAAATTACAGACCATGATACAATATTTGTGTCCAAGTGTTACTTTTTGAGTTAGTAAAAGTGGTTCGAATACCCGCTTCGAGAAAATTATTTTCCGGAGGTAAAATCGAACTTCTGATGGAAACCAGTGTTTCTCTAAAAGCTTCTGTCAATCGTCAGTGACCCTATACAGCTCCGCTAGCCATAACTTTTTATACTAGATCTGTTATTTACATTCCATTTGTAATATAGTTTCTTATTAACCACCTAAGATCATGTCAAAAAAGACTTGTATTCGGCCTGTACACCATGCCAGCAAGAACGTAGCGTCCAATGTCATTATTGATAACTGAAAGTTAGTCCTCACCACAATTCATCTATCAAGAATAACATTGCATATTGCATTAGGCCAGCTTCTTTCCTGTGACTTGTAGTTCGTATTTCTGCATACTTGGGGAAGAAGATGGGGAACTCTTCTTATTTATGGACCGAAACCATGTAAAATTTATCGATTTTTTAGCAATGTTCTGTTAATGTTGTTGTTTTTATTTCACCTAACTATCACTGCCTCACTGCCCACTTGTGTTTATCTTCCTATCCCGATTAAATCAAGCGAATGTCAATCAAAATCAACCATCATCACATCATTTTTGCCAACCTACTTTTCGTTTTTTTCTTAATTGTCTCACATTATATTTTCCTACACCACCAACCCATTCTTGCCTCTCTTTGCTCTCATCTTTTCACTTACCTTCCGCTATTTATTCATGTCCTTTGCAGCTCTGGTACACGTGGACCATTTTTCTATGTTCCTCAATCACTCCTTCAATACCCCATTTTAGCCTTCTCTGTGTTTCTCTGACACCGTGGTCCAAACCTCACGCTTTACTGAGCGTCCGTTGTCCATCTATACCTCCAGGCTTCAGATTCTCCCCTCTCCCTCAAGCATGCTCTGCATCTGACCTCCCCCTTCTTCCACGTCTAGTGCATTTCTCTGACACCCCAACCATTCATAAGATTTCAACCTTCCCGTCTCTTACCAACTTTCCTGGTTTGTACTGGTCTTGCGTTCTGTATCCTTAACTGCCTCGCAAACCATTTCCCAGTCTCTGAGATATGTCATTCCACTCCAGTATCTCTCAGTGCTTTTGTCTGACCCTTATTTATAAAGCCCTGCCTTCATTACATTTACCAAGTGACAAAACAACGGCTACGTGAAAGCTCTAACGGTAACCTTTAATCTCCATTTCCAGATTAGTCTTTTCCGTTGAAATTCAAAACTAGACAGGTCAAAGTTTAAGAAAACGTGTTTTTTTCCTGCGTCAAGTAGATTAGCCGCTAACATAATCATTATTGGCTTTGTCCAAGAGAATATGAAAAATATCAAAATACTGCTCCAATGTAGATAAAAACGAAAAGGAAAAACCTTAGGATCAGTGGCTTTTAAACAGGGAGAGTCAGCTTTATCGAAAAAGCATATTTTTATTTTATTTGAATTACTTTGACAAAGCTAGCTGAAGACTTTGGTAGGTACTGTATCGTAACAGAGAGGAACTAACACGGTATAGTGACCTTTTGCATCAGTAGAAGTGCCTTGTACACCACATCATGTTAGGGTTAGGGATTTCTACTATATAACTAACGCGGGAACTTCATCATTTTCTTGTAGCAGGGGAAATTCTGTGTGTATAATTTAGGGAAGAACGCCAAACCTCTGATGTTTGTGATTTCTAAAGAATCCGTTCAAAAATAGCAGGCATGAGAGAGAATATGTGGGCGAGTTGACTGAATATGTATCAAAAAAGCGGGCTGTTTATGAAGAGAGCTTCGACATATTTTACGGAGCCATATCAGTTTAAAGTTGTCGGTGGGTGTTTGAAATACACACAAATGAAATTATAGATCAGTAAAATGCAAATTTGGCGATTTATATTTCTTGCGATTTCAGTTTTTTTTAGATTTTACGGAAAAAATAGTCTGAAACCTTCAGGAAGTTACCATGTATGTGGCAGGTCGGTTTACTCTTTGGTTTATTTTGCTGTAAGAGCAGGTTAAAGGAAAATAATAGGCTGCCATCAAAATTGATCAAACGACAATCTATTGTCATCCAAAATCTACGTTAAACAGTGCAACGTTGGGTTTTGGCGGGGACAAAGGAACAATCAAAGGACAAGAGAAATTAAAACAAAGACCATATCGATTTCTTACTCTGTTCGAAGGAAGTCGGACTCACCCACTTCGACGTGGTTGAAAATAAAAAGGGATTGTTTTCCATTGTTAACAACAAAACAATAACTGCGGACTACAGAAAGCCGTCGCAATGTTAGATTACTTTGATGGGCAAATTGTCTCTTTATCTCTGATCGACAGTTTTTTTGTGTCGCAGCGAAATATTGTCATATTTTCCTTTTCTGGAACAGGATGAATGGACCGGAGATTCCATCGGAGCAAGTGGTGTTCGCTGACTATAAAAAATCACCACCGCTGTCTTATGACAATACTTAACAACCAATTGTCTTCAGATGTACATGGCCAATATCGATCACAGTATACCTCAATACAAAGACCTGCAATATCCAAGAGTCCACCTGGGTAGACGGAATTACAAACTGTCGTCGGTCACTGGTAAATCATCTTCAAAACAAGAGACGTGTTCAGTCAGCTGGTCCTATATACCCTTGACGTCACTGGTTTGCCAATAGATAATTCACAGCAAAAGAAATGGCACAAAAATTCACAAATTCGTACAAAGATCTTAAAATAAAGAAAAGTATATACTTTTAAAGAGACTATTTCCAACAATACCTGCAAGATTTCCCGACTGTTTTCAAATTTCAGCAAAATAAAACTCTCTGTCTCTGTCTTCCTGTTCCTATCTCTCCCTGTTTCTGTCTCTCCCTCCCAACCTCTCCACCTCTCTACCTCTCTCTCTCTCTCTCTCTCTCTCTCTCTCTCTCTCTCTCTCTCTCTCTCTCTCTGACCGATACTACAACCGTCTACTAAAATATCTTTCAAAAGAATTCATCCAATATTTTTCGATCTTGAATGGTAACGAAAAAGTGAGTTTAAAATATACTAAACGTGAAATGTTGAATCTACTTAATCTTACGAAATGCTTTTAAAAATATGAATTTTTATCTGCTTGTGGAATGCGTCGAAATGACCACTGTGACATTCAAAAACGACCATAGTGCTCCATGTTTTTATTAGAATCAAGATGGCGGCGGTAGATATCATCCGGGTGTCAACGGCTGTTGCTGTTTAAATCGGTAGCGTTGACTCGTCTTCAACGTCTAATTTTAACCTGTTCTGCATTCGGGTGCTTTAGTTTGTTTCAGCAATAGCTGGCTAAATACAGGCGCCTGAAAAAGTCGCGGTGGATTATAACATGCTGTCAAAATCACAGGAGAGCTTCTTATGACAGCTTTCGGTCAACACTCGAAAGTGTTTGGCTTCAGGCATCAATGCTATACTTCCCTATCTATACTGAGTGCCTCATTCAAGATCTATATCCTGGCAACATAGTTATACCTTTACTTATTATTTGCAGCCTAACAAGGACACAGAGAGTCACGTTTTCTTCGATTTTCAAACAAATGTTTTGGTGAAAACGTTTTGCAAAACTTTGGGCGCGATAAAAAGAGCAGCAAAGAATCATAAGATTTTATGCAGGAATAAACGGGACTGCTACTAGAAATGTCTGAAGATTTTGTTCAAGGTGAGAAATTGCTACTAATATAGTCTGCTCAAAGGATTTTGTGCAGGAAATTGACGTGCAGAATGGCGCGAAAGCTATTCTGTATTGACGGAGTTGAAAACACTACCGGAAATTTAAAAGGACATTGTTTTGGACGTTGTGTAATCAAAGGGAAAGTGGTTGAGCGGGCTTTCATGCCCACTAACCCTGGCATTTGGTAAGGGCCACGCTATTGAATGATTACATGTAAACAAACTCAGTGCATAAGATTTGGCTTCTCTTGCCCTGGTGCAAAGTTGAGTATACAAAAAGGGAGTCGTTGGCAAATATTGCTTCTCTCGATGCGAGCTTATAAAGTCATTGTTCACATTCCCTCATGTTAGTACTGTTCATAACAACATTCCCTAACTGACCCGTTTGGAAAATGTCTATGTTTAGGAAAAGTGTGAAGTTTGGGCGCATTCTTCGTTGAAGCAAAATCACCTTTCAACAGTGTAGTTCATTTTCGAATCTCGGAGCTTTCTGGACACGCAAGCTGTATTACAGAACCGACTTTAGAGACCGATAAATTTAAAGGGTTCTGCCACGCAAACTTTGAAACATTTTTACTGGTCGTCGCATAGATTATAGGCAATTAGAAAGACACAGATACAGAATGCAATAATTGGGCGTTTACCTATAACGACCACTACGATGATTACATTTGGAACTAACTGATAACGAGGTTACTTGCGACCAATCCAGCCATGAGTGCCGGTGACTGGGAAAACGGTTACAGCCCTGCCACGAAACCTTCTACTGCTATTTTTTTGCAAGAAAGCTACCTAAGCTGAACTTGGTTCTCGAGGTCTTGGTTTTCGACGTTGCTTCTTTCAAAAAGATCCCCTTTTAATTTGGATCCACTGCAGTGAATGGGGTTCGCACTGTGTAAGTTGATAACAGGGGCTGTCTGACAAAAGAGCAGCGATGGGAAGTCTATAAATAAGGCAGACCGTACGCATATGGAAAGAAAAATCTTTAAAAGACTCCAAAAAGGGGAACAAATTCAAAATTCAGTTCAGACTGATATTTTCCCCAAATACAACAAAAATAAGAATCTTCGGATACGTGTATGAATAAAATAGTATGCTAACGTGATAGGTCTCACAAATTCCACTTTGAAGCTAAAATTACACTTTCAATTTTCTTTCCATTTATTGGTATTTAGTAAACCACCCCGTAGAAACTTTTGGAGACGGATCATGGAGACCAAAATGGCCTCTAGTTCGTTGATTTATTCGAAGGATCGAAAGTTTCATATTGTGGTTGCATACACCGTGTGGTAATCTAACACTGACTTACAAGTCAGGGTGTAAGTAACGGCCGGCATTAAACTGTCAAGTTAAACTAGGTTCAAATTGCCCTCAACGTTTGCTTAGCAAAAACGGTATTTTGTGTTTATGCTGTGCTTTTTCTGTACAGCACCGTGCAAAACAAAATCACAACACGACACGAGCTGGCAACACTTAGAAGACACTTTCCGAAGTAGGTATTCCTCAGTAAATCCTATGATTACAATGAAGGAATTATTAATCAGAACGCGAACAGCTTGCAATCCGAATGAAAAATAACAAGTGGTCAAAAAACCCACCCTGGAGCAGCAAAGATTTTCATAGGTCGGCAAAAAACTGAACTTCTGTCCTTGTAAACGTATCTATACTCAATGCAACTCAAGGAATCTTTCTATCAGTTTTTTTTTCTTTCTGTCTGTAACTAAGAAACTTTAGACGAGATATAAAAATCGTTTTATAGAGCCCCATCAAGACTATCTGAGTCGGTAACATTTCGGCCCCCAGTGAAATTTAATCTAAGTGACCATACTTGAGTTATCGGCAAACTCTTGTGGAAATTGTTATTTTGCAAGAAGTATAGAAAGAGTCAGACACGTAGAATGTGATTATTTTGAGACTTCAAGCTCCTCACGCCACTTTAAGAAAATTTCAACTTTCTTAAATTCCTCATATGTATATTTCAACTCTCACTTAATAGTACTTTTGGGGAATCAGGGGTACAGAATAGGAGATATATTAACATAATCTTTTTGCGACTCTGTGAAGCGGTTTGTGTTGGTGCATTTAAAAACAACTGTCCCAGGGAAAGGAAAACAAAGTCAAGACAGTGGTGTTTTCTAACGATACCCGATCGAAACGTCGAGATGTCTCATTTCGGTCGTGATCACAATCACATTTTAATTTGCGTTCTGTGACTTATAACAATTCTTTACCAATCGAATGGTGATTACAACTCACCACAATATAAGGGGCTAATAGTTCAAAAAAACTCTTGACAACTTTGAGGTGCAATTGAAAACAAAAACCGCATGACATCGATATCGTGCGGTACACATTTTGATGATTCCACACGACACGTTTGCAAACATCTTTAAGGTTGCCTGCCGAAAGAAAAATCCTTCTCTTTAAAAAAAAAATCTTCGTCAGCCCCTTTAAATTTGTGGATGTTGATGGCAATCAACAATGTGAACATAAAAGAATTCTAAAAGGGAAATAACAAGCACCAAATGAAAGACTTGAAATTGTGATTACAAAATCAATAGGAGAAAACATTGCCAAATTGAACACAAAACATTATCTAGCTAGATTATAGCGGTATCTTGAATTCCTTTGCCCGAAAAAGACCGTTAAACGTGTATGAAGTTTGCCGACTCCGACTTCAGGTCTCTGTGTTTCGAGCATGGGTAAACGTGGTGCAGGGACCACACAAACCACAAATGTTGTAGCAGATTTGACAATGAATCTTAAACCTGCTTCCTCACCGACCTTCTCTCGTGTGCATTACTTTTTCGTCTGCGTTAAGTACTGTCGGATGTCAAAAAGTTTTTGCATTTCAGAAGTGTATATAGTTTGTTTTTTGTCTATTCCCTTAACTCTGTGAATCACCCAAAATTTATCAACTCAATATTGGGGGAAATGTCCGAATGTTCCATCCCCGACTTTTCTCTGTACATGTCAGTAAAGCTATGTTGATTTCAGTTTAGGAATCGTCATCGTCTTCATGGTAGTGTGTGGGGGGCGTTTTGTTGCTGCTCTTGTTGTTTTCTCTCATTCTCCTCTCTGAGGCGCATTTTCTTGAGTTTCATTCGTCGGTTCTGGAACCAGATTTTCACCTGGCGCTCGGTCAGATTGAGCGCCCTGGAAATGTCCGTTCTGCGGTCCCTGGTCAGGTACATGTTGTACAAAAACTCCTTTTCAAGCTCGAGTGTCTGGTACTTCGTGTAAGGCTTGCGCTTTTTCCTGTTCCGCGTCGGCTGCTGCCCGCCGATCCACACATAGCTGGAGCTGCTCGTTGTCGGCGTTGTTTCTGCAGGGAGATGCAACACACACAGAGAGGCGATTCACATATGGATGAAGATTACACACACGACAGAACACATAAAACAACACAAATCTTCGCTGTAAAAACAACATATTTCACTTGTTTCTTTGATCGCACTGCTATCGCATGCCATGCTAACACAACACATGCTACAGCTTCAGCATAAAATCCAAATGAAACCCCCTACAAAGGCCTGGCTATTTTGTGTGCACCACAAGGACAAATTACAATCCATACAGCGGTTGCCGGTCACCTACAGAATACCGTCTTTCCCTAGCTCACCCTATCGACAGCAAACCTGGTACACTTTAAGAATAAAAAAGTATATTTAGGAGAAATAAATATTCTTGTCTTTTACAAAAAAACAGCACTTAAAATGGTTATGTTGGAACTACATGCTAGAGTTGGCCTAGCCATTATTATCATAACAATATCAATATAATTTCAACACGTCCGCTAACAATTATATAATTACTTTTTGCAGACATTTTATATAAAGAGGACACATGTTTATTTTTTATTCCGTTGAATATTATTTTGGGGGTAATAAAATTTTATTGTGCTATATTTTCGGACCAATGTAGATATCTGATGTAAGACTGCCACAAAAGAACTTGCACGTTGGAAATAAATGTTTCGTGTGTTAACCAGTCGACGACCGACGCTCTCCGGGGAAATAGGGTGCGAGTCGTCCGTGTTTTGCGTTCGTTCTGGAAACAACTTATAATTATTTTAAATCTCTATTTTAAGTCGTATGTGTAGTTCTAAGGCGATGGTAGGATTTGTCTTAGAGATCACTACGGGATCCCAAGACGTGTTGACTCGAGGCATGCCTGATATAAATGACAAGCGCCGATCTCGGGAAATGATCCCTGAGAGTTGAGAAACAAGGAGTGGGACGTATCCAGATCCCTTCACTAATTTCACGAGAAAATAGGAATGTCGACAAAGACATCGGGGGCACAGGACAAATGATCCTCCCTCGCTCTGGGAGGGGCAAAAAGTCTCTTCAAGCCCTGCAATACCTCGTACATACACAAGACGAATAGTCGGCAGAGGACGCGCACAATAATGGCATCCGTGTACATCAATCAACTAAAAATTAACCTGGTGTTCTCTCATGGAAACGGTAATATATCTCCACCAATATTCGCCTAATACTTATTTTCTGACTGTAATGTTATCCGATTTTAAATAATTTATTTTTGCTTAACATTTCATCTTGTTTTTTTCCGTTGTGATCCTTTTATTTTTCAAACTGCGGCGATCGCCGTAAAGGTCAGATTTAAAATAACGCAGCCTACTTTGTGTACGTTGGATGTTCAGAGCTCGGTAAACACGTCTTCTCGTCCGGCATGTCTGCTTGTCAGTGATTTTTTGTTGGTCCCCTTAACCACTGTAGAACGTTCATCTGATGCGTTTTTCTATAAAACGTATCAAAATGTAACTTGTACACGGCTAAGCAAAGGTAGGGCTGCTGGGTATTGTAGCCAATTACAAAATGTCATTATTCCATATTTCTCGCCGGTGTGAAGTACGCTGCGGTCACTGACAGTCATTTTTTCGCCACGAATGTAAAATACGCTCTCCTTTGACTTGTCGGTTTCAACTAAGACGCAGTCATGATCACAAAGTCTTCAAAATTCATCCTGACTTTCTCACAAAGAAACTGCAATAAATTATTCCCTGCCAAATTTATGGAATATAGTAGCTGTGGCCTTGGAAGGCTAAGATCAAAGGAGCCGACAGCTGAGAACCGGGATGTTCTGCAGTACTTCTTGCGTCACGCGAAATTCAAAGTCCCACCTGGTTGTCCTCAAATCACCGTGCCTAAGCCTTTCTCTCGAAAATACCTGACACGAAGGCGACAAGCAACTACTGTGGGGGAAAAAAGGCGGGCGTTTGTCGGCAACATTTTTTTTCGCGCGCGCGTTTGTGGGAGAGATAGTTAATGAAAGTAAATTCTTTCTGTTATCTATGCTGTGTATGATATGGCTCCTGCCGGACGGAAGGTGCTATCGCATGCATGTAATTTGTTTCGCAAAATGAAATATTGTGGCGGGGTCTAAGGGGAAATTGGGATGTGTTAAAAACCACGAAACGACGAAAGTTGGGTAGCGGACTTGTTTTTACCTATTCCCTCGTCTGTTGAGGTTTTAATCGCTCTCCAAGCTGACGTAGCCAATCTTTTGCCCGCATGTATGACACTCATCACAAGCAATGATTTATACTTTCGAGAGCCCCGGTCCACCGAGGACAACATGATTCTGCGTGCACGGTGGTTGGAGACGTTGGTACATTATAGCGGATTACCGCCATGTTTCTTTCTACAGAACATTTCCAATATAAACAAGACCGTTGTAAAACGGGGCATTAATACAAGTATTACGCCTTAACAACATGGGAAGGTAAACGAACGGTTTGCACAGGTTCGCAGATGAGGGATACTTTTCCCATAGCAGTGAGTGCTGCGAGACAGGTGTCCACACTGTAGCTGTATTGAAACACGTTTGCGGCAAAATACACACACACACATACATGTCATGAACAGGAAGACAGCTACAAGATTAGAACAACTGCACATCAAAATAAAACATCATCGGGGTAAGTACTGGGCAAGAGGACGAATAAATAATATTGGACACATTTGATTACTGCTTTATGGCGTCACAATTGTGGTGTTCCCCAGACATCAACACACGCTATACGCACTTCTATATATCGCGACTAGCGTACAGAGTATGGATGCATTCGTACAGTTAACGTGCTCAGAAACTTTACTAAGCTACAACTTACTGATCATAATTTTGATAAATTTGTGTTGCTAACATTAAACAGAGTCATTACGATGCTAAAGTTTATGTCTTTCGACTAAAATTTTAGGAGACGACAATATTTGCACACTTGCTTTCCCGAATGAGATGAATGTACGTTAAAATGACTGCGAGACTACGGGTTGACCTACCTGTTGTCGGAGGTTGTTTTGGTGTGCTGTCTTGTGGCGGGGCCTGCTGCGACACCGGGTAGTTCCTGCTGAAGTCGCTCTGGACCATAGGGCTGCTACCGAGAATGCTGGAGTGGTTTCCGAAATAGCTGGAAGTGTTCACGTTGGAAGATTCATTCTGGACATGCCAAGCGGAGTTATCGTTCGGGTAGCCACTAAGATTTGTGGTGTTATTGGAATGGTGGTAGGGAAACCCGCTCATAAAACCGACATAATTTGCGCTGGATGGAAGGTTAAACGAGTTATTGCTGCCCGCTCCGTCGTAAAAGGCTCCCAACCCGTGAAATGGTTTCGTTGGCGGAGCTAAAGGTCCTTGAGGGGCTGCCATAGTTTGACTGTTATACTGCATGTTTTAGAAAAAATAACAAAATATTCAGTCTCTTTTTCGGCGGCCTGCCTGGTGAATAAGCCGACTCGCTTCTCTTAGATGGTTATCTTCGTTATTCAGCGTATATTTCAGACGAATCTCTCGGGACACTCCAATTTGACGACAGGTTAGCTTTTTCGTGTGCTCTACAGAAAACACGTTGCATGTACCGTTCACAGCATCAAACACCGCGAAGCTTCCGCTCTCGTTCGTTCCCGCTTTACTGGAACACGGCTAACCGTGGCAAGCTCTCATGGAATGAAATATTTGCTCGCTCGAAACATGGGTGACGGCAGTGAGAGAGCCTGGCCGACTTTCTGCCGATGTTTGGGGGGTTGTGAACCACACGTTCTGTACACACTGCACGGGGGTTGTACGTTATACAGCGAGCGTCAAGGACGTGCCGTACCCACAAAAACACTCACCGACAAATCACGTGGACAACTCTCGACCAATCAGCGGAGAGAAGCGAAACCAAGCCTTGAAATCTGTAGTTCTGACAGAAATACCGACACCCGTGATACGAGGGAGGGAAAATTGTCCCTCCTTTTCCAGAATTTTGACAAAGAATATTAATTATTCTGGCGCAAACACTTCTCTTCCCTCTCCGGAACGGGCGAAAAGCAACGTCAACCGAAAGGCGAGATTTCGCCCCACGATAGATTCGCCAGCCGATGACAATATAGATCCAAAAGCGTTAATTTTATTCGCCCACTGGGGTTATGCGTGAGGTTTGCCCACACGACTTCTTTCAAAAGTGGTGTATACATATTTCCCTACCACCTCCGTACATGACAAGTTCCGATAAAACTATATGGGAACAAAAACTTGGAAAAATGGAATTAAAAGATTTTTTCGCTGTGATTTTGGCAATAAATGGATGACTAGTTCAGACACTGCTAGTCGCAGGTTTTAAAGTGACCCAGCGTTTCTGTTTTATGGAAGCCGTAAACTGGAAGGATACGAGCTAGTTGGCTATACAACACAATAACTGTCTGTATGCAGGACACTCACGACTAATATCGCCAGGAAACTCGACCGGCCTTCTGCCCCAAAGAGAACTCCAGTGCCTTCTTGAAGACTATTCTTCCATATAGAAAAACAAAATCGCCTATACAACTTTAGCCGGTCAGTTGGAATGTAGGTTTTCAGTTTGTCGTCCGATGCAATACATACGTGTAGACGCCATGCCTGAGACACGATGACAAGATTCATTTCTCCGACAAGGTAAGACTGTTGCGTTTTTCTTGGAGTTTTTTCTTTCACTTCCCGTTGATTTCCAGATGAACATCGTTTCCAGAATCGACGCTCGGGGTCATTCTTTGCCCAGCACAAAACACCACAGCGGTAAGTCGCAGTTTGAACAGGGCACACGTTTGAAATACAAAACGTCCGCTCTGAGAAGATACAGCAAGGTCTTGGCACAGCCTGTTCCGAGTTCAAACATTTCGAAACACGAGTAAAACAATAACAAGACCTCCGAAGAAAATCTCAGAAATGCAGACGACAATATGTGTGCTTTCGCCGCTGTCTTTGGCAACTAATTACACCGAAGGCGGTCGCGCGCCAAGTTTCTTACCCCTCGAGCTCTGTTGCCTTGATCACATACTAAAAATTATACGGCCCGCCTTCGATATATCGTCCCGACTTTCTCACCAGCGCACGCGGTAACCAGACCGACACTTTCTAATAGGCATAAAGTTGAAGAATTACACTTTAAAATACTAAAGAGCTGTCGTTATGAAGGCTCGAGCACGCTTCGCGCCACACACTCGCAGCTCAACGCAGAAACCTAACTACAGAATCCTTATACAATAGTTAGCAAATTTTACCATTTATATGTCGTCTATGGTCCTGGCATAAAATGGTAAAATGACCAAATTATCCCACCTTACTGCCTTGCACTTTATAGGAAAGCTAACACATAAAATATTCATTGTCACTCCATAATCACTATTATATTTTTCACAGAAATTCTGCGCAGATCATGTTCTTCGGCTAAAAAGCGTTCTTAACAATGTTGAGTTTTGCTGTTTTACACACGTATTATAGACCGACATAAAACTGTTGAAAACGTATGGAAGTGAAGTCGTTGTCATTTTATTATTCCACGGACAGTGATCAGATAGATCAACAGCTTTCCTGACCTTCTTTATTTCTCGGAGCGTTACTATCTCAATACAGGAAGACGAATCACAGCATTATGATTCAAATGCACTTTTTGGCGTGAGTGACCATCTTCCAGTAGCAGACAATTGGCAAAATGATGACAAGTTGCGTATTTGCATATACCAGGATCAATCCAGATAGAGTGGTTTTCTCAGTACAAGCCGATACTTTGCATCTAAACTCAGCAAATATCAGTCAATAGTACGACACAGCATGCACCCTAATTTTTTGGTACTTGGATAATTTCAACGGATATATTCTAAGGGCGTCGGACAAGCTCGGTATACGGAGAACCGAGGTGGTGTCTATCGGTCTATCTTAGCCTTGCCACCGCCTATTCCCTCCATAAAACCCATGCTTCGTGTTCCGTTTGATGTGTATGTATGTTGTAAAGTGACACAAACGTGAAGACACAAAGATAATGCAATACACCGTCTCGATTCTGGCGTCCCTGCATCTTGCAGAACTCAAAACCTCAACCAAATCCACATCAAACATTTTGTACATACATATTCAACATTTCCTACCTTACAGCGGTAATAAATTATTGGAAATTTTCTCCACACAAAACATTGTTACAGGTAGCGATTTCGAACTGATTGACATTTTTTTCTTTTTAGTCAACAACTTGTAAATCTCCAGGCGATGAAATGGGGAAATCTGTGAAAAAAATATTATTAGACAAGTATTGTATTAAAAAATTGCCTGACTTTATTTTTCAGCCGGCGTTTAAACACGTAATATTTCATTTTTTTCAAGGTTACGTCCATTAAAATGGTTAGACCTTATCGCCTGGAAAATCTTTTCATTTCGGGAAAGATGAAAGTTACGTTATTCAACTGAGATTCATTGTAAACCAACGAAACATCGTGATGGTGCATTCCCGATAAATACCCACAAGTTTGCAGACGATAGCTTTTATATCGTTGAGAGAATAGAATGTTCACTTTTCCCCCAAAAGAATCACGTGTCAATCTGGACCCCGATCCTAGTTCATGTCTTAGCTGTGATTGGCGATCCAAATGTTGTCTAATGTCTGGTATTTCAGTGAACGGATCGTTAATAATTATTGTTAATTAAAACTCGCCTAAATCGAAATTATGAGCTCGTTACAATAGCAGTACGGGCTAGAGTTTTGGAGGGAGATTCGCTAAGCAGACGACCTTGAATGTGAAAAACCAGTGCTAGTGACTCACATCTAATCCTCTTTTCCTTGCATAGGAGAGCGTGGTCTATCTTATTGTAAACGTTCACTAAAAATAGTTTCCGTTGTTGAAGAACTAAGCGAACGACACATATTTCCGCGCGCTTTTGGAAATGACACTTTATTTAAATTTTCATTTCTTTGGCTGAGTCAACCTGTGAATCAGTATTTGTGTTTCCTCATAGCACGAGCGGGTCTTTGACAACGACATATACTTCCGGTGGTAGTTTAAGTTGTAAGCGCCACGTGATCATATCTATATTTTGTCCCTTTAGGTTTGGGAAAAGATTCAGATTAAAGAGTATCCTTCTATTATATCGATATCTTTTGAGCTCAATATGCAATATTTCCCTTCATAAACAGCCCCAGCCAAGGAAATGATAAACTAGCAACACGCACAACAATTTCATGTATAATTTTAGTTGTCCGACTAACACATTTTCATTCAAAACATTAATAGGTTTATACAGCGAACTAATTCTATATTTTCCAAAAAAAATGGCGGGAAATGACTATCGTTTGGTGTTTTCAGCAGAAAAGTTCTCAATGAATTGAACACAACAAAGAGCCGGTTGCGTCTCATTTGTATGCATAACCCATCCAATGATTTATGTTCGCCAGATGATTCCAGCGAATTATTCTCCGCAGATCCGGTCGTGTTTGCTGTTGTTTCCCGTAAAACGGTAAAATGGTAGCTAAAAGCCGAGATTTTGTTTATTTCGCCGAAGGCATATTTAATGAAACGACAGCTTCTTCACCCATGTACTGGATTTGGCAAATATTGTATGACTGGGAAGTGGTTTTGTGATAAAATTTTCAGTGCACCCCAAAAAGACGAGTTTCTCTAGTGCCCTTGCAGAATAAACAAAGTAATGACTAAATGATGATGTTCAAATCGGCAGAGCAGAGTATGGTTGACAAAAAATGCACATATCCCTCGAATTCGATGAAAGTAACATATTTTTGAATGATGGACGCTTGTCGCTACCAGCGCGAGTTCTGCGTTCGTTTGTAAGTGTTAATTCAACCATAAAGTGGTGAAGACAAATTGTACCATTTGTGGCGACCGTTTAACTTCAAAAGCTCGATATATCTCTGCCGTTTCCGTGTTTAGTTAACGCTGGGTCAAACTTTGCGAGTGCCAGTCCTCCCGTCGCTTGAGCGATCTCACTCACTCTAGGCAACGACGGTGACAAACAGTCCACGATAACAAATGGCGAGGCGCGGTGAGCTACCGGGGACGTGTGTTGACTGCCGAAAGTGCGGCTTAGCCGTACAGAGACCTCTGCCAAAATTCCATCTCAGCTACATGGTCTAGTCGTTCGTCGCATAACAGCTGACACAGGAGGGAAAAGTGCAATTCACTCTTATTCTCTCTGGCACAGTCACCTTCAATTAAAACGCTACATCGTTCTCAGATTCAATGAACTGTAGAGAAATGGTAACAATAAAACGTTTGTACAAAGCCAGACAATGACCCCATGCTCCAAATCAATACCAAATATCATCAAGAAACAATGGTTGGAACGACACTTGTATGTTAGCGCATTTGTGATCTTTTCCCGATACCTGCTCTCCGGTAAACAGTTCAGCTTTCCGAGAATAAAGCAAAACATCGGTTTGACCTGAGTTTGTCTTTTATTTTCATCGGACTTCGCTAAGATAAAAGTTTGATTCAAGCCCCTATTATTTCAGTGCAGACTGAACAAAAATCCGATATCGTCTGGCAGACGACTTTGAGGTATCTATGGCGGGAAAAGAAAGGGAATATTCGACGTAACAGCTTGGTTGGACACAAAGATAGATGGAAGTTTAACGCATTGCCAAACGACTTTGGGCTGACTGGTATATTCTCTTTGTGGATGTATATGATCAATGGGATATGTCGGACGACATTGGCGGTGATCGTGATGAGGTGTAAGCACACAGCTTTCGAAAAGTTGACAGAAAAGTACAAAGTTTCTGCAGGGATTTGGTTCATTTTCCCCGAGGTGGTTCGTGCATATCTCAAAATTTGATAAACTTGAGCGAAACAGTTTAAAATTTACGGAAAGTCGCCGAAATCGGAAAAGGAACATTGAGTATAGCCCTACACTTATAAATGAATCCGTTATCGCGCCTAAATTGTGTTCGATAGGTTCTCTTTCAGGAAGATACCCTTTGACCGCCTAAGTCATTTTTTGTCCCCTTTTTGAACCATTTTTCCCTGATTTTTGCTAAAAGTTGATAAGAGAAAAACTGTAGCCGATAAAATGTGATATCCATTTGGTCCAAAATTACAAAAAACTTACAGAAAAAATTCATAAAAATTGGTAAAATGTTACACTAAAATTGCGGTGGGAAAAATTACAGCGCTCAAAGGGTGAAAACAATACCTTGTAAAGGCCGGCATAAATGAAAACAACAGTGGAAATTGTAAAGATGACAAGTCTTTTCACTATTTCCTAATAAAAATGTTCAATTTTTATTGTAATTGATAATAACACGTTTAAGTCTTTGAAACAAATAGGTCGTTGTGCGGAGCAATGGCGCGTTCGACAACTGTTGTGAGTAATTAAACGATAGAGCGATGGGCTCGTTATAAGGCAATCATTGACCCCACTCGAGCAGAACAAAACAAACCCAATTGACCGCGCGACACGGTACGACGAACAGACGAAATAACCTCCGGTTCTGTTGGCAAATTCCAGAAACGATCCCCAAAAAAATTGTGCTGAAACATTTCCCGACAACTTTTGTAGAAGGGCAATATTAAGTATCAAATTTAGCGATGAATATATTATATTTTCAAATATAGCTTGATAATTGGGGTACAAATAAAACCTAACAAACAAATCGTCTAAATGTGATTTCACCTGGATTTGCGACATAAAATTTGAACAACCCTTATCCATAGAATTACAAAATCTAAATCCGAAATGTAAAGTAATATATGCTTGCATCAAAAGCACGAAAAAAGAGCAAGTCGTAGTTTTGAGCGAAACTATAGTCCAGTATGTGGTTTAGATGAAAATCTGCGGCAGCGGTGACTAAATATAGTCACCATTTTTTTCTCCGTAGGCTGTGGATGAATACTGATCAATGGATGTCAGATATGATGGATTTACTATGAAATCGCAGGCTTGAGCTGTCCGTCACGTGCTCAACTCATTCACCTCACCTGTTCACGGGTGATGCAGTTCAGCGAAAGCGTACGACAGAAACAAACAGTTGTGCATGGGTAATTTTTCCCCAGTCGTCTGCTGTTACGATTGTCCCGAAGCAGACAATGACAATTGGCTGACATAAAGTTGTTGTTTTTTTCACAACAGAGGTGATATTACTTTTTCGTATTATACAGTTCTTGGTTTCAGAGTTTATACGTCTTCACAAAATTTCTGAAGTCGACTCGTCCGTATCCCTATTCGAACATTGTTGGTTTATTTCTAAATGGTATTTAGAAATAAAAGTTCATGCTCTGAACGAACCTGTGTGAATTTCTAACGCGAAACACTATTCACTCTATTTTGGCGCCAAACTGTCTCACCACATATGCCAATAACGTGTGCGCATTACAGCAAGAAGTTTCAAGAATAAGGTTTGTTTACATTCGAGGATGGAAATCTGAAAATCTTCTCAACCTTTCTCGGATGAAATGAGATATTTACATTCGAAAATCGACGAACAAAATTAATATCGAACTGTAACTGTAATTCAGTTAAATGACGTAAGTGTCACACACTGTCGCTGACACTCGAAAAACCAACATGCATAAAAATGATAATGTGATTAAAAGTACCACATACCTGCAAATACAGTTAAAATAATAATATTTGGTTCGATAGAATAAGAAAAAAAATATATTATGGTTATCGTTATTGTATGTATTGTTTCTATGAAAAATAGGCTAGATTTTGTGACTGTCATGTTACTGTGTACATATTGGATATCAGCTATATTGAGGTTATTAAAGTAAGCCCCACTGTTTTATGCCCTCTCCTGAACGGTGGCCATCTTGTCCCAGGGGACAATTTTTAGATATACCGTACACAGTGTCTGTGAACTCGTCGTCATACAGGTTCGGGAGTGCGACATCGCGATCCGACGGTGACGTAGATATGTCGAGGGGATAAGGCTAGGACTTGACGGGGTATTGATTTATAAGCTTAGCAATGGGATGGTACACACAGGTTGACGCATAGGGACACAGTAGGGGCCCAAGTCACCGCTACAGACACAACTCCAGGGCATTGACATACACTGATAAAGGGACATTGGATCAGTCATTGAAAGAAAGCAAGGTTGATCTACACTTATAAAGAAGGGGTATGCGCTTTAGTAGAGACATGGTGACATATAGGGAGAGAATACATAATGTTGCCAGAGAGAGAGAGAGAGGGGGGGTTTGTCTAAACAAAGCGAAATTCTGCAAAGAAAATGTTCAGATCCAGCATCATGATTAAAAAAACTGAAAATTAATATCTGCCTGAAAAAAAATCGTCTATGAAATCTAAAAATAATGATCGGGGAGTTTTCACATAGTCAGAAGTGACGTATTATAACTACCGTACTGAGAGTGGCCAGATGGGCATGGCTTGGACTCTGATGTCTTTTTTCTCAAACACTATCATGAAGGACACATATTGTACGCTGAATACCTCATTAAGAATACTGTGCCATCGCAACGATGAAAGTCGTTAAATATTTTGTATCATCAGGTACCGTGGTAAACCACATACAGCCAAGATAAATAACCAAAACATGTTGAAATGCCATAAACCCATTAAAAGTACCAATAAACTGAGGATTATCTACAGACATATGTATATATGGTATATGTATAAGCGTATGTATGTGTATACAATTATGTATGTTTGTACAGAATGTATTGTGCAAATGCATGTAAGCGTACGCATGTATGTAAGCGTTTGTGTGTATATGTATGTATGTATGTATGTATGTATGTATGTATGTATGTATGTATGTATGTATGTATGTATGCATGCATGCATGCATGCATGCATGCATGCATGCATGCATGCATGCATGTATGCATGTATGTATGTATGTATGTATGTATGTATGTATGTATGTATGTATGTATGTATGTATGTATGTATGCATGCATGCACGCACATGTCTATCAGTTAGTCCATTTGTCAAGCTATCTGTATATCAATCTATCTGTCTGTCTATCGAACTGCCAGCCTGAATGTCTGTCGTATCTACGAAAGTATCTACCTACCTAATCACCAAGCTGTCAGTCTCTTTGTGTACCTGCCAGCTAGCCAGCCTAGCCCCGTCCATACCTACACACCTATTGATGCTTCTTCGCCGCTGTATATCAGTTTTTGCATACAATCAAACAATCTATCTATCTATCTATCTATCTATCTATCTATCTATCTATCTATCTATCTATCTATCTATCTATCTATCTCATATATCTAGATGTCCGTCTCCGTAAGTCTATCTATCTATCTATTTATCTATCTCTCTATATATCTATCTATCTATCTATCTATTTTTCTATCTATCTATCTATCTATCTATCAATCTAGATGTCCGTCTTTCCATCAGTGTGTCTACCTATCTATCTAATTTTTGAAAGGTCCATAAAGTCGATAACCCAGTGGACTGAATACAGTTTTTATATACTGTCTGAAATTTACTGCCGCTAGGACAATGCATCAAAGACCAAATCGGCTTTGGACTCATAACAATATGATGTCATAATTCATTCACAACTAAACCAAGTAAACTACCGAATCGAATGGGAGCTTTCATGCTTTCTTTGTGTAAATCAAAGCTCTGCAACATATGTCAGCACGTGATTTGAGACGGAGAGCAGAGACACCGCCGAGAAAAAAGTCGAAACGGGGCGAAGTGGGAAAGGCTGAAACACACTCGGCCTGATAACCGGTTAGTAAATTTGATATGAGCTCCACACCGAACAATTATCGAATATAGTTTATATATTAGATATAGCTACCTGAATTCCTCCCTCACGCCCTCTCCCCTAGTGACCGAAACAGGAAAAATGTACCCCAAAATTTCTTCGTTTGACATTTGTATTCCTGCTTTGTTTGTCCGATTTCCTAGTGACCGAAACTAGAAATATGAGTTCAATATTTCTTCATTCTCATTTCTACTTCGTCTAAAACCCTTCGGTGTTGGCGCGAAATGCGTACGTTCCCAATGCCAGGTCGGACGGCACTAATCATAAATGAACTTCAAGTCGTTTTAGAAATATGCCATCTTGCCAATTACGGTCACTGCGTCGCTTACCTCAATTGGCAAATACAATTACACGGATACACGGTGTAAAATATCATCTGGTGTAAATCACCAAACCATATTTCTGTCTTTCGCAAGGTCGCCCGTTTTAATCGGCAAAGTCACGCCAGGTATCAGTGCATTGTCTTGAAAAGCACATTACTTACATGTGCATATTACAGTATCATATTTGCTATTGTATCTGTAAAGCCATAGTTCATTCCAGTTTCGGGCCATTGTCTGCTCAATAAATCAGATGATCACAAACTACTGTTAAACAGAAATTTTATTCAAAATCAATTTTCCGCAACGTCATAACGTCACACTTTCAGTTTTTCTTCGCCTCATACCAAACAATGGAAAATCCTTTACGCAGGAAGGGAAGTGAGAAGACAATACCCCGGATGAACTGCCTTGTCTGGTCAGTCAATCTACTCTCATAGCTATGTATAGTGCACAATTTTAGGTCATGAATATCCTCCATTGATAATTATCAATGAGTGTATTTTTAGAAGGATATTGAGCTCCACTTTGTCTAATGAAGGCACATCTTTGAAGGGATCTTCAACTACACTTTGCATAAATTTAAGTATTTCCTTAGAATATTGAGCTACACTTGCATAAATGAAAATATTTCTTCATGATATTGCGCTACACTTGCACAAATGAATGCATTTCTTTACGTTATTCAACATTAGATGATCATGGCGGAAGAAAGCCATGGGTAGGTCAATAAAATTTATATCATTTACCGAACATCCTTGAATCATCAATCATCAAGTACAAGTGCGTGCAAACAAGAACTATATAATAGAATTTTGTTTGCTCGCAAACCTTGTTCG
>NW_027248277.1:5688909-5698909 GCF_041260155.1 Ptychodera flava
GACAATTTTCGTTCGAAATCACAACGTGTTAGACCAGCACAATAAACAGTTTACCGCCATGACAAAACTGGCCCGTAAAGGAAATTAAATACACTTGTAAATTTATGGTTAATTTAGAATAACGCATAACATATCTTTTAAGCATGTTCTCGTGGGAAGATTATGGATAGACCAGGGAACTCGCAGCCCTTACCTCAAGTTCAATGGCATTTCAGTAGGGTATTTTGAATGACATACTGGACATCCCAATGCTTTCACAGAGACAACATTATGGTACAGAGCATTTGTACACATGCACGGCAATGCAATCGTCGAACTGGACAGGAAATTGAACTCTGACCTTGGATACTGTGTGAGTTCGGTTTCTATGACTGCAAGAGTGCCCTTAACTTCCCATTAGCTGTAAAGTTTTGTTGTATAGTTGCAGTATTTTTGTTCTGTGTTTGATATAAAAGTTTCTTGTACTAAAACCCAAAATCTTGTCGGAAAAAATCATGTCCTGCAGCCGTCTACATAGCTGAAGTTGTGTTCCTTCATATTGTTGAGAATTCGATTTGAATCCAAACTTTAAAGAAATGTTGCATATTGCACACAATACTTTGCAATAGCAAGGATCGTTTATATATCAAATTACCTGTGGGAGAAGAAAACGAAAATTTGGTGTCTTATGAACTAAATATAATAGAGTGTCATAAAAGTTAAAACTATTGTCCCGTTAAAACCATTATGACCTAATATATTTTTCTGTGTCAAAATTAACTTCCCACCATTCATTGATGAAACTCAAAGCAATGGCTGGGTAAGATAAGAAGAAAAATCAATCAGTTTTAACTGAACACCGAATTTGCACGTTTACAACCTTATCTTTCTACCAAACCAAAACTGCCCTTATCGCGAGTTTACATCATACGTACTCCTTTCGATTTCTGGCCGGTTGTGATATGAGATAAATTATTAGATGATGCGAAAGCTTTCCTGATGAACAATAGCAAAAAGAGGAACCGAATCATAGATATTTCGGATTAACAAGCACCCACTTCTTTATACGTCATCGCGTCACGACCAAGTGAGCGTTGGTAAGATTGCAACAATAGCATATCTAGACAAAGAATATGATTGATAAACCTTCATTATCTCAACATAAATCCATATATTAAACAATTTGCAAAATGAATATTCGTGTGCGTGCAAATTGTAACGAATGTCAGTTATTTTGGTCTTCAAATAAATTTTTAATGAGACACACCTTCGTCCTTTATGACGGTACAAATTGCATTCCCTGAAGGTTAATCGCGCAATTGAAACAAATATTCGGACTTTGCTTGTAGGGCCACATTTTGCACTTTGAGCAGCAACGAGATTTTAAAATCTCCATTTTGTTTAAAGAAACACACAAACGAGAACTTAAAGGGACAGTAGCTGTAACTTTTGAATTATTTTTTGTCACCATTTTTGTTTTTAATGTCAACGATCGTTTCTTGCTCTACTCCCCAAAGCATGTTGAGAAACACAGTATTCAGCTTGTCAACTCAGCCTGTACATGTGTAGACTGCATTGTTATTGTTGACATGGTCCAAACTAAACTTTAGATGTAGATAATGCAAGTGGGTTTTTTTTTACACAACCATATGCTGTTTCTACGAGGTGGCGTCTCAACATACTTGTAGTTGAAATACAAAATGAAAATGGTGAAAAACGATAATCAAAATTCACAGGTACTGTCCCTTTAGCATCTCATACAGTTAATACATAGATGGCCGCCATTTCAACTTCAAGTTTAGGTAATTAAATAAAAATAAATTGTAGGTAGGTTGTTTCTCTAGTAAAAACTTTGCAGAGTGGTTCCTGTCTTTTCTTCTCGGGTTTGAAAGACAATAGTATAAATTTTTCTTTGGGAAAGTTTTAGCATTTTTTAAATATTTCAGATCAGAGGCGCTCGCTACCGTAAACATGAATCGATGATACGCAAACTTTGTTACTTGATTCAATTCTTTTTAATGCTGTACAAGTCATTCGCCGTGATCCATTCCACCGCGGGCTCAGCTGAATACGCACCGCATTGTGTGTAAGAAACATCGTTTGATGGCGAGACCCTTGAATGTCGCAGTGTTAGAATCTTTTATGAAACGTGACTGAGAAGACTAAAACGGCTCCTTAAGATTAGTTGGGTATATTCTGACAGGGTTCGAAACTTGGGCAAGACGACTATGTTAAATCTCATGAGTCTGGTTTAGTGATAGAAAGTTGTGGTTCTCTGCAAGAGGCGAAGTTGATCCCATCGACCTAAAAAATAGCGACGGGGTCATGTCGTCTGCTGCATTCATTTTTGAACCACTTTTGAAGTTGCCGGCCTGGCTAAGGAATAATTTATGGCCGGTGTCCTCTTCGCTCGTCTGTTGAGTTTAGTCGAGAGTGTATATTTACTTTTGAGTTGAAAATTTGCCCCTTTTCGATGGACGCGATATCTGGTTTCATCATAAAATTTGAGATTGTTACCAATGTCATGGACTGATGAACTCTGTGAGCTACGTCATCGTCGCATGACTATTAGATTAAATACATGGTATCCGTTTCCTTGAGTGAATGTCAGGATAAAAGTAGTTGTATTTCTTAAGATTAAGAGAGAGGGGAGAGCGACACAAATTGAGATAGGCAGACAGACAGCCAGACTGAGAGACAGAGAAACAGACAGGAAAAACAGACAGATGCAGGGAGAGGACAGGGAGAAACGGATAGCTAGAGAGAGGACGACAGATAAACATACAGATAGACTGACATGCAGACAGGCATACAAAAACCGACAGCCATGTAGAGAGACAGGGATTGTTATACAGAGGAGGGCTTAGGGACAAAGACATAGATACTACAAGAGATGAAGATCGATACTGAGAGAGAAAGAAAGAGAAAAAGAGACGGTAACCAAGAGAAACAGATATAGAGAATGTTAGAGAGGAAAAAACGGTAACTTAAAGGAAGGGAAAAAGAGAAATATTGACAGCGACACAAACAGACTGAAAGACACGGAGACAGGTACAAAAAGCAGAGAGAGAGAGAGAGAGAGAGAGAGAGAGAGAGAGAGAGAGAGAGAGAGAGAGAGAGAGAGAGAGAAGGCGAGAGTATCAGAAGTAGGATAAGCATAGAAAGATTGATAAGAATAGTTGTATTCAGAGACTGATATATGGGTATATAGGCAGACACTCAAACAAATCCCAAAAACGGACAAGGCCAAGATATACAGACACGGAGAGACGAAGTGTTGGACAGGTAACTTCAGTATGATGAACAGATGATGAAAGACACTTATTAAGAAACACAGAGATCCGGAGATGTTGGCATCCACACGTTCATACAAACTTACAGACACGAAATTGCGCCCTGACAGTGAAAGTGAAAGACGGGACCTAAAGTGGATAGTATGGGCAGACAGAGAGTTTCATTGCATTTGACAATGTTTATAATGTGTTTTGATGCCCAACAATAAAAGCGTTCTTTGAGCGGAATCGACTTAAATTTGGAAATGGCTGTTCGCGGGAAAAAACGGAGAAATAAACTTACCGAGACAGAATTAACCCATAAAAAGCAAATTGGAAAATGCGGAGTAGGGAACTATAGTTGCATACACCTCGTTATCTGAGGACACGACCAAAATCATTTCAGCTCTTATCCAGAAAGCGACGAGCTTGGGTATGAAAGCTAAATAACTTTTAAAAAGGCCCCACTATTTTCAGAGTGTTTTACGATTATTGAGCGCGGGAAACCCTGAGTTGGGGCATTTAATTGAATATTCCGTCAGTGTTAGTGATAGGACCGGATATTCCTTGTCGGCCACGTTAACGTTTCGTGAAGGGTGTTTTTTTACCAGACGACAAGAGCAGGCAGCTCACAGCTCCCGCTGCGACCTTTTTCGGAATGCGCGGGAGAATTAGGACTTGTTTGGACGACACAGTTTACTGGAAAAAGACGAGGGCTTTTTTTGCCTACTACATCGGAGAACGTGACCACCTCATGGGGCTACCGAGAACTACTTCGGCGGGTCAAATAAATCACTTGCATGCCGAACAAACCAAGAAACCTGAAGTGAACTACAGAAACCCAAAAATGGAAAGTAAAAAAACGCGGAAACGCCTTCTCTAAATATTGATGATTGTACATTTTACCACAACGAGTGAAAGGTTGATTATTTGTTTTGTTTATTTTGGAATGCAGGGCATGGCCAAATAACACAGGTATTTGCTTAGGGAGAGGATATTTGTCAATCTTTTGTAACAGGGGCAGATATAGAATATAATGTCAACAAGATAGCGAGCTAATATCTGTATTGTTAGGAAGCAATTATGAAAGCGTCCTCTGGTCTTTTGAAACATTTTGCGACCCGTTTTATATGTCTTCAAAGCTTGTCTATTTCAACGGCCGGTTGTTTACCACCTTTGTTCAGTATTGCTCAGTTGTTGCACACTTCATAGTTTATATTGGCGAGAAGCCATTACCCTTTGAGCGCCAAAGTCAATTTTTGTCACCCTTATAAAATATAACTCAGTCAATTTTTGTCAGATTCTTGCCAAAATTTTGATAAAAATTGTGGCTGATAAAATATTGTGTAAATTTGGTCCAAAATTATCAGAAAATTACAGAAAAGTTCATAAAAATTGGTAAAATGTTGCACTAAAATTTTGGTGGGAAAAAATACAGCACTCAAAGGGTTAAATCAAAAGGGTGAAAATAAATCGAGATAAACAACAAATATAAAGGCGATATTTAGAGCTGACATCAGACCAAATAGGCGCGATATGTGTGCTAGTTGTCAATTGTCATATGCCGACTCGTATCAGAGATATAACGTCCAATAGTGTGTTAGTCTTGTGCGACCAGACGATTTCTATCAGAACGGCAGGCAAACTAACATTCTGAGAACGCACACAAAATTTGAAATTAAGGAAAATTAAATAAGCAAACGAGAAACTAACACATGACTTTGGACCAAGTGTGCTGCTGGGAATCTCAGAAGAACAGCTGAAGGGTTTTTTTCACAAATTCCAGACACCGTATTCCGTGTCTTCTCTGCTTGGTCCCCCCTCACAATCCACGTTAAATTTTATGGTGATTGTTTACGTTCTAACCTTTTTGCCTTTTCTTGTCGGTTTATTGTGAGGCTTTATCGGTGACCATTCCCTGGGGACTTGTTCGAAACACGCTCCTTCGTGGACGCCACACAAGAACATCTATACAACTCGCTAAACGGTGCCCACTTAACTCTTTGAGAGCCAAAGTCTATTTTCGTGCCCTTTATAAAATAAACCCCAGCCAATTTTTTCCCAGATTTTTGCCAAAATTTTGAAAAAAAAACTGTAGGAATAAAAGACGATGTCCAATTGGTCCAAAATTATCAAAGAAATTACAGAAAAATTGGTAAAAATTGGTAAAATGTTGCACTAAAATTTTGAAGGGAAAAACTTACAGCGATCAAAGGGTTAAAACTCTTAGAAGCATAGAAACAGTTCTCAGTCATACAAAGCAATATAACATAGGTGGCAGATATCCCGAAGATGGTTTCTTTACGTCCTCCAATATGAATCCAATTGGATTTTTTTTCCTTCCGTGAAGCCAACTGAAATATGTGAGGTCACAACACCCCTCAGTGGCGAATTTTTCATATCAATCATAAATTATCAGTTTGACTTGAAGATTACTCTTGTAACGACAATTACTATTATTGTCATCATCATTAAGATTATCGCAGTCATCATGTTCACCACAACAACTATCACGCCTCAGTCACAATACACCCTCCTTACCATTTGCCATCTGACCAGAGCTTTCCATGTTCTTAAAGATATATTCTGACTGACTTCCTTCACTGAAATACTTTTTTTTTCCTTTTCTGTATTAAAAGTGTTTGCAATTATGGTAACTACACAGTGATACAATCCCTATATGAACACTACACAAAGAGAAAACGACAGTGAAACAGTTTGGCGCTTTCGCAATTTCTCGCATCCAAAACTTTTTCACGTCTGACATATTTTACACTGGTGAAATAATTTTTGGGACCGCCAATTTTTTTCGGTTCACTTTGAGAGAACGGGTGTACAGGAGGGCGTTTTAGCCAGCTTACTTCCTCGCCGATGTTCGTCCAAGTCTGCACGTAAGCGACGTTTGAACTGACCAGGATAACAAACTGCAACAAGACTTAGACGCGAAACGATGTAACTATGTCTGCCACGGAACACATCCTAAACTATCTAAAATGCCTAACTTCATTTTGGTGACGACCAGGATCTAGATTGCTGAACATACTTTGATGTGCACGGATAAAAATACGAAAAGTTGCGTACACTTCTGCTACATGAAGCATATGTAGTATATTTTGATATTTGCTCTCATCGCGGGTTAAAGCGTAGAAAGTTAATCTATTGGTAAACAATAGACGTTGAAGATGGAACAAATACCGAGGAAAATATTTGTTCTGAAGTTTAGCACAAATATGCAACTTCAAATACTAGACGTGTACGAGATATCTTTACGCAACCCCTGCACCATAGAATTTCGCTTCAAGTCCGTTGGAACAAGATTTGCTAAAGCTTGATATATTTTTGACAATTAAAAGAACAAAAACGTGACTTAACCTCTCAGCCCTAGTATGGTTGACTTTGTTGTTATGTTTTAAAGCAGCCTACTTTAAAACAAGTAATTTACAAGAGAACGGTCGCTTTCAAAGCCCGCCAAAACTAGACTCACAGATATGTACAACTGTTCCTTGTTGTCACGTACCTTCCACGACGATGTATCCAACGGGTGTCTCGGAAGTAGGCAGTCTTTAAAATGCACATAGTTACTTGTTAGGTCTTATATTTCGTTACGTTTACGGTTTCTTGTGGCTTATTTTTTGATTCGGTGCAAAAAAATGTACAACTTATCTGAGCGGCTTTTTTCCGTAATGGTAGAGGACATTCGCTAGCTAAGTACTCAATTTTGTATTACTATGAACTGTAATTCACTTTGTCAAAGTACTGTCATTTAGTATTCGGTGACCAGTTGATGCGTCGACGAGTGTTTGTGTTTGAGAGAGAGAGAGAGAGAGAGAGAGAGAGAGAGAGAGAGAGAGAGAGAGAGAGAGAGAGAGAGAGAGAGAGAGAGAGAGAGAGAGAGATGGCATTCGTTTACTCATATCGGTTCTCCGGATAGTATTCTGTGCGTATACTAATCTTTCAAAGCCTAATTTCCGTGTTGTTGCTTGAATGCATTTCCTACATTTCCACTCGTAAGTTCCAAGTATGGGCAAACAATGGTTAAATCGGATATATCAACTGGTATATTCACACTGACGCTTGTGTCAGGACTCAACAGAGCTGACCTATTCACAACGTCCGCTTAATGGAATAATAACAAGAGTGAAACGGAAACGGGCGATTATAGGGGCAAAAATTTTGGGAAAAAATGTGAAATTTAAACGAATCCAATACTACCTGATCTAAGCACAAAGTGTTGTGAACATTGCCAGAACGAAGGAATACATATTCATCAAGTTTTTCGTTCGAACCTTTTGACAGTGTCTACGAGTTCTCACACGTTATTGGTGAGGGACGGTGCAATCTATAGATATATACAGGCATGTGGTTATAGAAAGTAGGCGGGCTTTTGGATTTGCTATTGTCAATGGCAGTAATTTCTACCATCGAAAGAATTCCATTTTGTTCAACTCTTTATGTGTCAATTCATAGCAGGCCACACGCCGAAAGTGGGAAGCCGAGAACGACATGGTTTTGGGCATCGGTCAAAATGAGCTTGCCGAAGAGTTGACGCCGTTAAACGCCATCTTTTGTTTAAGGAGGACTTCGACAAATCATAATTTTGATTAAAATATATTATCTGAGCGCAGAAGAATCTTCGGCCATCCTTGCAATGAATTTCAATATCACTCAAGCTCAGCAGACGATAATATTGTGATAGGGAATATGTGGGTAAATGGCGCCAGTGTCCGAGAAGTCAAGTCAGACGATGAGATCGCGGAAGCAAGAGCATAGTTTGATTGCTTATGTCAGGAAAGCAGAATCATCGGTCGATGGATTAAAATATTAAGCCTCTTTAGATTTGTCAAACGAGATGCTTCTGAAAAACACATTCGCTTTTTGCTCCGACAAGCTGTCCGCAAAGTCGTTCAAAAATTATCCCGAAATTAATGCGAGATGTTTACTACACACAACGACAGAGAGTGCTAATTATATAATGGCCCTTTTTCCATATATCATCAAAATTTTGTATTTGTTCTTCAAAATGTAGAAATGAAATCTGCGATCGTTGCAAAGGTTTATGTGAATTGGCTTATTTGTGCGAAATGTGTTCAGTTATCTAATTTTTTGAGCATTTGATTCCAATATGGCGGACGATTCGGTGCGACCTGTTTCCTTATCAGGTCATCGGCTACACGACACAGAATGGACAAAAGTGAATCTACTTCATAGATCAGTGCCGCATTAGAAGCCAGGGTTATTGATTACCTAGCACCTACTTGTCGGTTGTCTGAAATCGACTGGTAAAACATCCCGCTGTAAAAAAGAAAATTGCTGCTTTTTTCACAAGGACATTGACGACGATGAAAGTAGAATGCTTTACGCGCTCTCATACTCTGGCCGATGAAGACAGCCGACGCCTGAAATTGGCACAAAATAGCACCAGATATAAAACGCTGAGCTCTCAACAATGCCACCGGAATTAAAAGCGACATCTTCAGGACAACAGATGGGTAATTGAAAGACAAAATTTTAACGTACAAGAGCCAGAAGATTGCAGAAAAATGTGGCGGTTGATCGGCTCGCTTTGGAGAATAAATCTCGTGCGAGGATTTCGATCAAGCGTGTCATCCGAAGGGTGTTGCAAGTGCGGACGAACATTCAACCGGGTGTATTGAGAGATCTTTGCGCGCCATCAGGGTACCTACCAGACAGTGTAGCCGGTTCTATTTAGCGCAGTTTAGTTCAAATCGTCTGTTCTTTAATTATTTGGCTCGTTTGAGAGAGGGTGTTGTCGTGTGTTCCCGATTCAACAAAACAAAATCAGGGACCTTGACACTGGGGGCAGTGTCGTCCACCCCCGAGCTTGAGATAGCCTATAAAATTCTGCTCCTGGGCCTTTGAACCGAGCCGCTCAGAACATAGGCCCGTCTGGAATTACACACGAACCAAAAAAAGATTGAGGACACCGCCAAGCAAACAAATTCTTTGCCTTGAGGGCGTCCTCGAGTATCGAGACTGTAAAGATAATCTTTGCCGTCGGGATAGCATCTTACAATAGCTCGAACTCAACGCCAAGAATTCTAAATAATGACTAGGCGCCATGTTGGAACGGCAAAAATTGCCACTCACCGGCAAGCAGCTTGCGCACACGATTACGTCGGGCAACGCATGCCACAGTGAAAACTTTCACAGGTCTTGAGGCAATGTCGTGTCCTTAAACATACATCTATAAAATTACGTTTGGAAAACCATTATATTGGCTTGCAGCTAGAACAAGGGATTTGGATAATCTGTTTTGGGCGTTTCCTCCGGTATCCATGGTGATCAACATAACAATCGAATGAGGTCTACAACCTCGTACTTCATAACGTGACAAAGTGACACCATGGAGCTAGATGGGGAGTGTAAACGGAAAGGCTGAGAAACAGTGTCCATCAAACATTGGATCTATATTTGTGATATTCATACTCCCTCTCTCTCCCTTCTCACTCAAAATTTCCATCTATCTTCCGTTACTGCAACACTCCTTGTGTACCCCGTTTGGTGTCTCCATGTCTCTACAGTGTCCTCATTACAGTCCTTTATATTCTTTTATGTATGTATGTATGTATGTATGTATGTATGTATGTATGTATGTATGTATGTATGTATGTATGTATGTATGTATGTATGTATGTATGTATGTATGTATGTATGTATGTATGTATGTGGGTGGGTGGGTGGGTGGGTGGGTGGGTGGGTGGATGGGTATGTATGTATGTATGTATGTA